>NW_019384535.1:460205-466508 GCF_000671375.1 Centruroides sculpturatus | reverse complement strand
ATTCAGTATGATCCACTTCCCTCTTACTTTAGGGTGAAATGGATTGTTTGACGATATATTTTGAAATGTCTATGACATTTCAATTAATAGTCGTGATACCGATTCAATCCATCCTTACTTACTTTAGCAGATTTGCCCAACAAGTCGATGGGCTATTTGCGCATAAATTTTGAGCGATGATGGATAATATGATCCATTGAAACACAAAGAACATTTGAAATTTGCACAGGAATATTAATTTTATATTTTTACGAAGTTTTTGAAGAAGTAATGACATTCTAGAGTATCTAGCTTTCACAAAACAATAAAAAATAAATTTTTGACTTATAAAATCAAATCACGTCTTAAGTTGGCTAGGATTTTTATGTATGATATAATATGGTATACGGAAGGGTGCAAAATTAGGTATACAGTTATGAATCTTAGAAATACATATTTGATGTTCATTATTACTTCCTCATGTTCTTTATCTGTGATTTAATTTATGCATAAAAATAAATGTTTTTTCATAACAAGTGTATAGGCCTACTTAATTTTGCACTCCTAGCATATGATTTAAGTATATATATAAGATTTTACGTTTGAAACTTTCAGATATATCCTAGTTAAACCAATTATGAACGTCGCTGGAAAACTCTACCCAAATGAAACGTGGTCAGGATGTATTGGACAGTTAATAAGAAATGTAAGTTAGTTAATTACTTACTTTATACAGAATAGAAGCACTTCAGATAGAAGAATATGTGTACAGTACATATGTTACTTTACAGAAAAGGGGTATATAGTGTGTAATTCCGCTTATAATCTAACTTATTTTCTTTTTTAATTATTATTACATCTAGATAATTTAAACAATTATTCTATTCTATTGCATTTTCGAAAATCATTTGTCAAAATTCCGGATTCCGCAATCGAAAAATGAATATTAATATTTTCATTGGTAACGTCGTTCTTTATGTTCCTTCGGTCTCGTTTTGTTAATGTTCTAAAATTCATTCATACTTTTTAAGTTTTTAAATTACGATTACCGGATTTTTTTAAATACAGTAATTCTGTAAATTATATTTTGAATCTTTTTAATTATTCCTACATTGTTTACGAAATACTGGCTTGAGCTTATAACACTTAAACTTAGTGTATTTTGAATTTACAGTACTTATATTGCTAATTTACGCATAGATTTTAAAATCCAGCTTAAATTAGTTCGGATTTTCATGCTTCGCTGAAATTATATATAATATTTATTCAGTAATTAATAAATTATATTATATTTTCAATTGGTGTACATTGCAACATAAATGACAAAATTTAAGTCTTCATCAAATGCTTAGTTTTCACTTAAATTAAGTTTATATGTCATAAACGTAACGATATTCAGATTTTAATTATCATCGAAATTTTAATTAGATTTTAATTATCAATCGAAAGTGTACATTTGACAACAGTAAATGAAGAGAAATTTATTTTTTAAATATATTTTAATATAAAATTATTATATTACGTTATTTCTATACATTGTAAATTGATGACCTTTATGCGTGGTTGAAAAGTATTTATAATTTGTTACACTTATTATATTTTACAAGTTAACTCTATATAAACAACTGTATAATAATTGTGAGTGTTTATTAAATAAACAAGCATCTATGCAAACATTCTAATACTTATGTCACATTTGGAAGTAGTTAAGGGTGAGTGTTTCTAAGTTATCAAGTGTATATATAATTGTATATTGTATTTTATTTTCAAAACACTACGAAAGGAAGCAGATCTCAGTTTTGCACCATTTTATTTTACACCCAAACGATACAAAGTCGTGGAGTTTTCTCCAAGTATTGTGTTTCACCCCATTCAATTCATCGTAAGAAGAGGAGAGAAAGGATTCAATTGGAATTCCATTTTTAAACCTTTTACTTTAGAAGTGAGTATTTTTCATGTCTTACTGTATAAATAATGGAAGAAATTTATTTTAAATCGTTTTTTAAATGTATTATTTAAAACAAGAGTTTAAAAAAACGAAAGCATAAAAGCGGAATACTCAAATAGCGTGTACAGTAAAATCTGTGTAAACCGGACTCGCACGGTATCAAAAACTTTTTCCATTTTGAACAGGTTTTGCTGTTTTTACTGATTCATATTTTTAAAACAGTGTTTTACTTTTATGATTTCATTACTTAACATTAAACTTCTGTTTATAAATTCCGATAAAAATATTAATTATATGCATTATTGAGTCAGCCCAATATAATTAAATGTATTAAATTAAATACTGTACGCATATAAAAAGAAAAATTCTTTAAAATTTTACTATTTATTAGCTCTGGCTGGGAATGCTTACTTCAATCATTATATTTGGATTTACATTGTATCATATCATAAAATTTAGTTATTATCTAAAACACATCGGAAGGGTTTGGACGTTTACAGAAGTTTATTGGTTTATATGTGGTTCGTTTGTTAATCAAGGTAAGTATAATTAATTATTCGTTAGTCTATTAACATATTGATAAAAGGGATGAATTCTTTTACGTGTAATATATCATTGTTTAAGGTGGAAACTTGGATTCTGTCAAACGTTTCTCATCCAGATTATCTATTGGAATCTGGCTTATGGTAATGGTAGCCTTAGCATCGGGCTATGCTAGCACTTTAATATCTTTCCTCACTTATCATTTGTACGAACGTATACCTACTACATTTGACGAATTGGCTACTGAAATAAAATCCGGGAAATATACATGCGGTACAGTTAAGAGCGGTTCACGATATATACTGGTAATACATCATAAAGAATTAAGTATAAAATTAATTTAATGTGTTGCATAATTAATTAATATACGTGTTTTCAGAATTCGAAATCTGAAAGCGGAAAAATAATTGGAGAATATATACGTTCTACCAAGTTTTTATTGGATAAAAATGAAATAAACAAGTTACTGCAAAACAAAGGATTTGCTTTCATACAAAGTCGTCACTTGTTGAGAAAACTTATTGACGAGTACAGAATGGAGAACGTTTTAATCTCCAAGGATGTTCTTTTCACATATAGTTCTTCGTACGTAATGAGGAAAGAATTTCCATTGAAAGACAAGATCCATGAGACGTGAGTAGCGTTCTTGTTTTCCATTATCTATGTTATATTGCGCATATTTACGAAAACCGTGTTCGTGCGTAGTGTATCTCGATTGTTTGAAGCTGGTATCATCAACGAAGTTGAAAAATTAACAGAAAATGATAACGTAAAAGTTGATTCCGAAATCCGACCATTGAGTATCGAAGATTTCTCAAGCGTTTTGATACTTCTATTATTTGGTTACGCAGTATCCTTTTTGTGTTTTGGCATCGAATTATTAACTCGAAAAATATCAGATATGGCTCGAAACCGCTCCTCCGAAATAATCCCGCTTAAAAGTATTTAACAGAATTATCGTTGTAAATTAAAACTGTAGTACAATGGAAGCATGCCTAAATCAATCTGGTAACAGAACCATTTTCTATATAAAATAATAATATAAACCGGAAACACTGTCTTCGAGAATAAACCAATTAAGCATTACACATAACCCATGTAATAAAAAATTCGTAGTTGTTATACTGGCTTTTTACAGAAAATTTTGCTCTTGTGTTATTACTGTATACTGGATGTTGTATCATGGTGTTATAATCCCATGTTGTAAACATGTTGTTGTACTGGGATTCTAAGCAGGGAAAAATTGTGTAAAAACCCAGGTATACTTTGGTGTATTCAACACTTCCTTAAAACTTAAAATAATGAACCTGGAATGTAGCTGCAACACCTTTTCAACTGTATTATTATTATTATTTTGCATTAATAATATGAAGCAATGCTTTTAAAAGCACTGTTTCATATTTAAACCTGTCCTATAGTCCTATAACTGTTAATAATAATAGTGGAAGACATTACTGTAGAAGAATAATGAAAAAACTTACAACAGTTTTACAAGAAAATTCAAATTTGTAAGAAAATCAAGGATAATTTAATGTTAAATAACAATTTTAAAGATTTTTATTGGTTTCTGTGCTTTTTAAAGGAACTTTTTTAACAGTGGGCGGCTGTTAAAAAGGAAGGTCTGGCTGTCTATGTGTTTTTTTTTGTGGTTTTAGGCCCCTTACCGCTCAGAGAGCATAAAGAGGCCAAGACTGTCTATGGTTGTTCTGGAACACTAAAGAGAATAAAGTGGTAATCGTCTAAAAATTTTTAGAGCGACTTTGTCTTTCATTTCTATAAAAAATTTTAAAGAATCAAATTATCATAAATGTTTTGCTTTAAAAAATGAGCGAATACAAATATACGTGGTAACTTAACTATCTTCACGATGATATCGTTATAACTTATTTCTTGAATTAATAAATTTGTAGTCTCCTGCTGAAAGATGTATTAAAAGTGTATTTTCATTATCCTCAATTATGAGTAATTATAGCCACAAAATATTGTACACTTGTTTGTAACTATAAATATTAACTGTGTATATCATTCGTCATATATATACCTCGTAAAATGTGCTATTATTAAATATATTTTATTAGTTATTAATAAACTAAGTAATAAAATATATGCTACTTTAATTGCTTGTATCAACTGTTTTCTTATATTGACTGTATTAAATTCTTATCAATACATGCCTATTAACTACGCTAAATTTTCTGCTTAGCGAGCTAATTAATAAATAAGTATTTTGGATCTGTTTCTCGAATTCTATTAGCTGAACACAGGAAAAAAAGAATCGATATCAGAATATATCATTTAACAGCTTATGTTTAAGTATAAAAAGAAAAACAGAATAACATCTTCACAAATTTAGATAACAACTTAATCGGCTGAGGAATACAATCCAATTAAATGTAAATATTCGGAAAATTAAAGTCAATTATTAACTTTATTCCAGTTCTCTCGTTAGTTTCTTCAATAATTACGCATTTTCATAGCTGTATTGATGAATTATAAATAAATAAAAGAACTAAATGTATAGTTTATTTATAAATACTTTAAAGTAACAAAGGTGACGGATAATTTTACTTTTCCGACTGTTCTAAAACAGAGGGGAAATGCCTCTTAAGATTTTTGGACTCGGAGATCTTTACACGTCGATAAATGCAAAAACATTGGAGTTATTTTCTGTATGTATGTATGTATGTGTGTGTGTGTATGTGTGTGTGTTGGGACATGATTTTTTCATCCAATTTGAAGTTTATTAACTCCTGTGTCTTTTATCTAAAATTTCTGAAAATTTGCACAAATGTTTGTGTGTTAAGTGAAAATGTTTCTAGAAATTTTCAGGAAAATCGGACTATTGGTTCGGCAGATATGGCCCATTTTCTTAATATCTCCCTAACCAATCTGAAAGTACAAACAAAAAAACAAAAATATTTTCGGCGCTGTCCGCCCTCTTGTCACTTCTTTCTTCTTATCCATCGAGGGTTGGCCAGGCTCACGATTGGAGCAACCATATAATAAAAAATAGATATCGACGTATTCGAGACTTACTCCTCTTTATAAGTTTCTTTGGATGCTCACCCGAATTTGATCCAAGATTCCCAGAACATTAAGCTGATCTCTTAATTGATTAATTATCACACTGTTGTATACTAAATAATGGTATACATGCCAGTATACTAAAGAGTAATCTAATAAAAATACAGTATACAGGATGATTGATGACGGTTGTACAAAACTTCATCAAACTTCACGAAAATGTATAATCAAAAGGATCGTAATATTAGGCGTTTTCGACATATTGCCCTGCAAAAAATCCATCAAGTCCCACGCCAACATGCCTTAATAAAGAGACAAAGATACAAATATATGCACAAAACAACTTTATTCTACACAGCCGTAAAATTTTAAAAATAATTCTTTATTGTGGAATAAAATTAATAAATTATCTGCATCTGAACATTTTACTTTCCCGGTTGTTATATATAGGGGAGACCGGGGCAAGATCGGCATGTTAACCTTTACTTAAATTTTGTGTAATAAATACTGTTGTAAACTGAAAAAAAAGCTTTGCATATTGTCTATTGGAATGTTGCCTTACTATAGAACTGGTTAAAATCAGTTTGGAAATAAAAATAATTAAAATAATTACAACTTTACAAGAAGAGAGAAATTGACGAAGTTGCCCCGGGTATAGGGGCAAGATCGGCAACTTCTCTCTTTTTGTAAAGTTGTAATTATTTTAATTATTTTTATTAAAGTTGCCCCTGGTATAGGGGCAACAGTAATGGGGCAAGATAGGCACGTATATAAAATTATGTTATTAACAATGTATAAGTTGGAATTCA
>NW_019384535.1:451705-459178 GCF_000671375.1 Centruroides sculpturatus | reverse complement strand
AATCATGTACGAAAAAATATATTAATTTATCCCATGTTGAAATTTCTCTCCGTTGCGTGTCGCTTCGCGTTGAATTTTCGTCGATGTTAAGCCTAACGAAGACTATTGTATCGTTAAAAATTATTTTTTTATTTTGTACAAACAAAATAAATATATTGAAAAATATAAAAACAATAAAAAATTATACTTCAGATGTTAATTTAGTATCAGAAACGTAAAATATTTGAGTAGCCCAAGACATAGACAAAGATTGAAGCGCCACAGCACTGGCGAAAATTTAAATTTGCTGACTGGAATTCTTTCAGATGATTGACGTTTCGGATGATTGACTTTCGGAAAATCGACGCTCTACTGTACTTCAAAATTTTCATAAATACTTGAAGATGACCTGTGGAGCAGATAGAAAACGTTAGTAAGATAATAAATTTTAATTCTCGGATACATAAGGTGCTTGTGTCATAAGTATATTTAAGGAGTCTGAGTGTTTATTGTAATGTAAAAGATAATTTTTAAATAAAATCTCTTACGCAGGGAAAGTTACACAGCTCGTTGCTGGAATTTTTTTTTTAGTTATGTAAATGAATAATTTTGTGCATGTAAAGATTCTTTTCTTTGACGAATAAAATGAATAAACTTATAACGATTCTAGAATAGAATGAATCATTTCACCGTATTGCAATAGACGAACATAGTCAAAATTTTAAAGTTTATTGCAAGTAATTGGTCAAAAAATAATAAAGTAATTAACTATACTCACAAAATAAATTATTTAAAATCTTATTAATTTCTGCCTAATGTTACCAATATTACACAAAGCTAAGATACCTAGGATAATGTATAATGAAAAAGTCATTATTAAAGACTACATGTTGGGCTCAAATATTGAAAATAAATCTATCGATATATTCTGACGATAAAATGTGATTGAGGAATTTTAATAGAATCACATCAATGTACCATCTTGAAATAAAGCAAACAAATTAATGGTAATATCGCATTATATAAAATCTTAAGATAGAACTTGATAATGTAATTTCTTATGTTTTGAAGCTAGATACAGTAAAAAGCCAGAAACACTTATAATAATTTAAGAAGACGTTAGATCTGACTATTTTATAAGTGATATATCATGAACAAAATAACTTACAGCCCTGTTTGTATGAGTTGCTTTCTAAGACCCTGCTGGACAACTGCTTTCATCTACGGTTTACAACTTCACACATTTTGTAACTGTCAAGTGAACGACATCATTTTTCCAGACAATATCAATTTTAGGAATAAATATATTCGATTTGTCGAACTGCTTTTATGGGAGCATGCCACTCATTTATCGTGGCAAGCAATCCATGCCATTTGTGAAGATTGGTACAAATTACTCGGCAATCCTTTAGAATTAAAGATCGGCATCAATGTTATTCAGTTTCATGAAAAGCAGGAACTTCACAATGATAGAAAAATTAAGAAATAAATTTTTTCTAGAAAAATGTTCAACGAAAGAAATCTTATAATGAAAACTGTTAACTTTACAGCTTTTTTCAATTATAATGGGTATTTCAATAATATTTCTATTTCTAAATGCGAATTTCATCTATAGAGTCATATAAAAAGTAGAGAAATTCCAGGGAGAGGCATTTTTTTTTTTTGTAGCATCGAAGTCGGATTGGCGCTCAACATGTTTATTGGTGGAATTATATATGGGATATTGCTATTGTCGATGAAAAAGAATTTGAACATCTTCAGCAGGAACTGTCGACGATAAGAAGACATGACATAAATCTAAAGTGGAAATTGAAGAAATTTATGACGAGTCACGAAGAATTGTGGCTTTTCAAAGAACAGTTCAAGAATAAAATGAATTACGTATTGACATTTTACTTTGGGATCACCTACGGAACAAGCTGTTTCTATTCATTTCTCTGCATAGAAGTAAACGATATTATCAAGTTTGTAATGTTTACATTGCTTGTCGTTTTCACTCTCATTTGCATAATTTGCGCTTGCTTGTTGTGTTCGTTTTTATTTATGGTAAAATCTGTTATTCATTAAAAATTAACCTAAATGTATCTTAGTTGATTACAATTTTGTTTGTATTACAGATGTAGAATTCTTTACAGGACATAAGACAATTTGTGGAATTTGATCTGGCAGTGGAACAAGAACTAAAAGTATAGTCTTATATGATACTGTAAGTTATTACTATAATAAGATTATTTGTGTATTAAGAAATATCTACAATTGTATAGATTCTTGATTTTATGAAGCGATTCGGGAAAGTTTCCTTGTATCTTTCTATCGGTGGTTTCTACGAAGTTAATAAGAAAATTCCTTTGAAGGTATCATAATTTATAAATAAAAATTAAAATTCTCCATAAATATTCTGACTAACATGATAAGGCTATATTCTTATTCTTTGATAAGTAACATTGCACTGATTTTTCAATTAATTTTTTTTTCTTCCTTACTGTTAAAATTTCGTTTGCTTTTCAAATTGTATTTACATTTTCCATTTGCAGATGGCGAGTCTTTTACATTCGGTCTTCTCGACTCCGTTGTAAATCAGGAATACTTCTGATCGAGGAAGATGTTGTAGATATTTGCATCTTGCGAACGTTAACTATAATGTATTTTAATTATATTATTATACAAAACCCTGGCTTTCTGGTTAACCAGAAACGTAAATAAGAACCGTTTTTTAAAATATTTTTATTTTCTAGTTTTTAGTTTTATATATAGTCGAAATTTTTTAGTGTTACTTTAGTTTTAATTCTTTTCACATACTAAATTAATAGAACTTATACAATAAAATCTATTACAAGAAAAATTTATATTACACATTGATAATTTACAATAAATATATATATATATAATTTTTTGACCGATCTCTACACTTTCTCTGTTATATGTAACAGCCGGAAAAGTAAAAATTATTGAATATGTAATCATATATTGACTGTGTCCTTACTTAGAGGAGTCTTTCAGCTTTCAAATGAAAAAGTTTCTACGCTCTATCTTTATTATAACTCTATGTATTGAATATTTTATCCTAAGGTCACGTGATGACATCGGAATTTCCGAATCTATTTTGGTAAAAAGTCCGCCCTGGTCGGAATCGGAGTTGGAGTCGGATGGTAAGGCAAAGTCCGAGTCGGCAGATTTTTACACAAACCACAACCCTGGATTTTATAATTACAATTTCAAACATATATACATAAATGAAATGTTAAATATGTAATTTAATATATACGAAAGTATCAAGTGCTAAATTTATTAATTACAATAGAGTGAATGCCAACTGTAACATTCTTAATTAAGCAAAATAATTTCAGCTGTTCCATAAAATTATTGATAATAATTTTATGGAACAGCTGAAATTATAGGATGAATAAAATCGAAATAGGATGAATAAAATCGTGTCCTTCGCACATATTAACATCCATGCATAGTCTACAGAAAAAAGTTTTCGAAGCTTTCTGTATTTCTGGATGTTTCAAGATCCTCTGAATCCAAAAATGTAAAAATCTTAGGGATCATTTTTGAACGACTTACTTTCATACTTTTCTTCTCTTTTACTATGTGTAACAGCCTGAAATGTAAAAATCTATAGGTTTCTCTATAAATTAGATTCGAACCGTAGTAACATATATACAGTGAAAATATACAAAAGTCGTTTTTATTTTTCTCAAAATCAAATACAGGTATCCCTCGTAGAATACGCCAGTGTTATTAAACTTTAATTGAAACTGTAGCTAAGTAATTATTCTCAAGAATTACGAAAGAAATACGGCGGTATCTCGATGCTTGAACAATTCGGTATTCGAATACAAAATATTAAAAAAATTATCTCGGTACTGGACTGAACAAACACGACCCGCTAGAACAAATTTTCGATTAATAATATATTTTTATTTTATCATCCATTAAAATTTTTTTGATAAATACAGTCGACCCCCCTATAAGATATAGATACGTTCCAATTTATTAGGAATCCGATTTCTTACAAGTCGTTCCAATCACAGTCCGACACGTGTCAAGTTTACGGACTACGGCTGATTGAAAGGTTTTCTTCCATAAAATTAATCAATTCTACACAAATCCGACTCAACATTTCCAAAATACGTATATTTTTTTGTAGTTTTATAGGAATCGTAATTATAGGGACCGTAATTATAGGGGGGTCGACTGTATAAAATGAAGAGATAGCTGATATTTCCAATTAAGATGGACAAAAATGCTGAGATGATGACGATACTTTGTAAAAAGAAAACACCCACTTTTAAATAAAATTAATATTAACGTGTAATACAATACTTATAATTGTGATTGCTAATTAATTAAACTGCAATTTGAAAAAAATTGTAGACCTATAAACTCCCATTGTCGTCCATATTCTGTTTGCGTTTCTTTCGTAAATCTCGAGAACGCTGTTACATAAATATAACTCAAAACCAGACATTAAAAGCTTATTAACTATACAGGCACCGATACATAAACTTATCATGCAAGCTGGAAGTCACGTTATTTCAATTCAAATTCAATTTTCCAGAGTTAAATGATCCGCACGACTCCATTTCTAATAGAAAAGTATTTTATACGGGGGAAGTCACTACTAATTTGAGGTGGAGAGTGTATATTTGAAATTAAATAAACTAAAAATACGATTAAAAGTTTTAGCCTGGCATTGTTACCGTGTCGCAATAAATAATTGCTCGTTATTGATCGGAAATAAATTATCGATTGATTTAATAAAAATATTTTTCGTACTATTCCTTTGTTTCGTATATTAGGGATTCGCATAACACGGTACTTTTTCCGAACGGTTTTGACGTATTTACGAGTGACACTAGTACTTTGTATATTTATTGAGTAGAAAAACACTGAAGACAGAATTGAAACCTGAGTAAAAAAGAAAATAGGATATGAGATATGAATAATATTTGAATGAAACGTCAAGCATCTAGGCTATGGTCGTATGCCAAAAAATTTATAGGCCCGAACTGACACGGTATCGAATATATTTTCCTGCTTTGTACGTTACTGTTTAGGACAGGTTTTATTGTGTTTTGCCACAGTATCGATTGACAGAAACAGTGCACGTGATTGCATAAAATGCACTTCTCTTCGCTTAAAATAATGGTTTCGTGTGGTCACGACATCAATGATTTCAAATTCAAAGAAAGCGTGGTGTTCTTCTTCGGGACTTCTGAAAGAAAATACTCAAAATTATAGTCAAAATAATATAATATTAGATATTAATGAAAGTTTCTTAAATTAAAGAACTATAAAATTCAATTTGAGAAATATCTCAAAAATATTCCGAAATTATATTCATTTATGCTCATGATACCTTATGAATATTAAAAGTTCATACGCAAGTTATTATTATGCAATGCGAAATGTTTATTCGAATAATGTAAGGACTCTGCTATTATATCCATATTCTATATTATATCTATAAATATTTTAAAACGAAAGGAATTTTACTTCGAAAATAATCTCTGTTCTATATATTGCCCATAAATTACTTTTATTATGGATAATAAAAGTAATATATTATTTATTTTCATCAAATGACATATTTTATATAAATCAATAGAAATTGTTAAAAAAATTTGAATTCCGTTTATTAAATATACTTTCTCTTTAAAACGTAAATATTGTTTCGTGCTGTGAACGGAGTAAACAGACAAGGATAGGCTTTCAATAGAACGAGTTTCTCTCGAGTTTATTTTGATCACTGAAAATATATTCATACAATTATCTAACTTTACAGACTGAGAAGAATTCAAGTAAAGTGTTAATATTACTTTTTTATGTAAGTACATCATTACTTTTACTTGATTGTAATTAGTTCTTCATCAATGCATTGTGTTGTAATTCTTATCATATAGGTTTATGAAAATTATCAAAATTTCAATGATTTTTCTTACATTCACTTAATACTTGATAATTGATATTTGTTAATTGACCTTAACTGATAATTGATGTCAAATAAGTTTTCAGATCACCGATATTTACATAGTTAATAGTTTTTGAGCTGCAATTTGAAAAAAATTGTGTAACAAATTCCCACTGTTGTCTGTGTGTCTTTTCTTAATTAATCACGAGAACGGAGTTAGATAGTTTTGTTTATTTCACTCTTCTGTGAATCTTGATAATAGTATATATTGAGATTTTATAAATACACTGTAACATTATATTTTAAATGCACATAATTGTGCAATGCGTATGCACAATTGTCATTATTTTATCACTGAAAATATACATCTTTATATTAACTTATACGATAATATCAATATAATAAACATTGTTTAGAATAACTCGTAACATCTCGACCTGAAAAAATAGATTACACGATTAAAAATTCTCCTGTTATACTTAATTTATAATATATTAGCAGGTGAGCTCGGAGTTGTTCGGGCAAAAAATAACAGCAAAGATTAAGATTATTAGATTATTTCCTACTTTAACTCTTCTGTTATATGGAAGAGAGGATGCTCAACGACTAATAATTAATACTGGTCTACTATTAATATTTGAAAAGTGATCCGTGTTGTATATGCTGTGATGAAAGTTGCTAACAGTAGTAGTGGTTTGACACATACTAATCACAAAATTAATTTTCTAATTACAAATTTAAATTAAATTAATTTTATTTTAACAATAAGGCAAAGTTTCTATATTAATTATTATATGTTTTAATATCCGAGAAAATTAAAACACGACAATTGTATGAAATAATATAACACCAAAACAAAATTATTTTTGAAATTTTTTTATTTTTACATTAATAGATTAAATTAGTTTATTATATTTAAGCTTTTCCAGTTTTCTCATTCACTTTATCTAAAACATGGCACATTTCTGCTAGTAAGTGGAGTAATAATTTCTGGTGATTGTTTACAATATATTCCCGGTCTATTTTCTGATATTTTAAAATGTAACACCATGAAAGTTCATTTTGGAAGTCGTCAATAAATTGCTGGTCAAGTATTTGGTAACGAGAAACATAATTCCAGTTTAGATAATCTTTTAATACGCGTAAAGTCATAGTTTTTAATCGTTGGTATTTTAAAATTTTTTTAATATCAAACTTATGTATGTATCGCCTAATAAAATTATCTGAAAGAATTTGAAATTCTGCGACTTTATTCCAATCAAGATATTGTGAAAAGTTGGTTAAGAATGATTCGTCTAACACCTGATACTCGCAAATTAAATCCCATTTTGCATATTTAATATGTTTTTCAATAAATGAAGTAGCGAATATATAGTTTTTCCATAGGATTTCCCAATTTAACTTATCAGCAAATTCGGAAATGAATGTGAGAGATAAATCGTTTCGTCGACTGATGATATCCCAGTCAATATAATTTCTTAAATGACGAATATTATTCTCTTCTAATGATGAAAATGAAAAATTCCCCCAATCAATTAGCAGTTGAGTATTGTCTATAAAGAAACAAAATTGTTGTT
>NW_019384535.1:401498-451486 GCF_000671375.1 Centruroides sculpturatus | reverse complement strand
AAAAATTGAAAAGATATGGGGATAACGGATCACCTTGTAGTAAACCTCTGTAAGTAATGAATGGTGTCCAGATATTAGTATCCTGTTTGATAATTGTTTTGTATTTTCCGAATAACAATCCTATCATATTTATCAAGAGTTCTTTTGCCTTGTATCTCTTCATTTTACTCTGTAGATCGGTAATACTAATCATATCGTATGCTTTTTCAAGATCCAAAAACAGGGCAAACACTTTATGTCTTTTTTTGAGCAACTGGATTTGAATTAATGACAGCAATACAAAGAGGGCTGTCTGAGTACCTCCCCCTTCTACAAATGCAAATTGTGTATTATTTCTATAATTATTCGCCGCTGTCCAGTAATTAAATTTGTCAGCTAATACTCCAGTAAATACTTTACGTAGACAGGACAGAAGGGCTATTGGTCTGTAATTGGTTGGTTCTTGTTTGTTCCCTTGTTTAAATATCATAGTAAAAATAACTTCGTTCCATTTTTCCGGTATTATACTATTACTATAGAATTGATTAAATTGTCTAGTTAAATATCTTATGATTTCTATTGGCAACATTTTAATGATTGAATTTGGTATTATGTCCGATCCTGGAGTTGATTTGTCTTTAAGATTTTTGATACAATCCTGTACTTCTTCTATCTTGATTATCTCATCTTGCTGAATTTCTGGTCTTGTTTTAGTTCCTATATATTTTTTACAAACATTTTTCTGATAGTTCTCAGAGAATTTATTGTAGTATTTAAGCCAAATGTTATATTCTACTTTAGTCTGTTTTTCCAATCCTAACTTTCTTTTACGAAAACTATTAATTATTTTCCAGAAAACTCTCGAATCATTAGCTTCTGATAGTTTCTTACTGATTTTTGAAAAATATAATTTTTTCTTGGCTTTAATTAGATTGTTATACATTTTTTTATATTTTAAATAATTCATTAGTGCTTTACTGGTATTTGTTCTTCTAAAGATTTGTAAACACTTTTGTTTTTTAATTTTATAGCCATAACATGTACTATCGTACCATTCACATTTGAATATTTTACCATTTTGTTGTATACAATTTTTGTATCTATATTCCTCTAATTTTGTTATAATACTCCGATAATTTTCTATTGGATCATTTTCTTTTTCCAATGATAACATCTCTCCAATCATATCATCAAATTTATTCAAGATTTTTTGTTTATTATATGATGGTCTTAATTCCAGATTAATAGAATGACTCTGTTCACAATTATATATATTATTACTTATTTTCTCATATATTGTTAACTCTAACTGAATAGGAAAATGATCTGCAATGTCGTTTTCTAGAACCTTCAAATAGTTACAACAATTTATCATTTCTTCTGAGCAGATAATGTAATCTACTATAGATTTCCCACTTGGAGAGACAAAAGTAATTTCTGCAGGGGTGTCACCTCTCATTCTACCATTTAGAATTATTAGTTGGTTATTATCAATAAATTCTAAGAGTGCTCTTCCCCCTGTGTTTAACACTTTATCTTTGGATATTCTCTTATTGACTAAATTTTCAAACGTCTGACAAAATATGGTATCAGTAACTTCACCAATACGTGCATTTAAATCACCACCTATTATCCACATTTGTGTCAGATTAGACCATCTATCCAAGACCTTTTGTACTTCATTTAGAATTGGTTTCTTCTCAATAGAAGGTGGTATATATATTCCTATTACTCCCATATATGTGTATGACCATCTCATTTTTATTTTATTCTCTAGTTTTATTATTACAGCAATAACATGGTCCGTTGTATATTGTAAAAATATTTCACCAAATCTTTTCTTAATTAGTAGTAGAATTCCACCTGATGGACGTCCAAATTTATTTTTTCGTTGAGCATTACTAATTATTATATTATTGTCTTGTTCTAGATATTTTATTTCCATTTCACTAAATTTTATAATCCAGGTTTCTAAAAGTCCAATTATTTCATTTGAATCCAGAAATTCTCTCATTGAGGTTTTAAATAATTTCCCTCTCAGTCCTTGAATATTCCAGAAGTTTATCGTCACTTTATTTTTTACCCTTCTTGGAGTTTCTACTTTTTTCTCATTCAAATCATTTATTTTGACTATTAATTTATCTCCACTCATTTTCTTATTATTATTCTCCATATTATTAGCCATTTTCCTTTTCTTCTGTATTGTTTTTAAATTTTGATTTATTTTTGTTAATCTTGTATTATATTTATCTCTAAAAAATGATTTAACTGAATTATTTCTTTGGTATTCAAATCATATGTATACATTATATTATTTTTTAAAAAATAATCATCTCTAATTTTTATCTTATCATCCGATTTCTCCAGTTTAATCATTTTTAATAATAATTTTCTCCTGATTCTAGATCTATAACATAAGTCCGTTGATATTATTATTTTTTTATTTTCGTCCATCATTTTTGGTCTTGTAGTCCAAAATTTATTGAGAATTAGATTTCTGTCTTTAACCGATTCGGTCATAACTTTAATTACTTGATTATTTCTTCTATTTCCTATTTAAATAAGACCTTCGATTTCTATACCATTAAGCTCTAAGTTAACTTTTATAAATTTTTTAAATTCTTCTACATATTCCGAGGTTTTAAATGGAAAATTAAATATAATTAAATTCTTCTTAGTTCTATCGTTTATCATTTTGTCAACTTCAAAATTCGCCATACCTTTTAACTTGCTGCACGAGTCTGTTCTTTCTTCTAATAAACGTATTTTTTTACACATATCTTTCAACTCTTTCTTCAGCTTTAAATTTTCTTCGTTCATTTTGTTCATTTCAGCTTTCATGGAACGGATTTCAAAATTCAAACTATCAAATTTGTCTTGGATTAATTCATATATCGATTTAAGTGAGTATTCAGGTTCAATGGTCTTTGTTAGTGAATCTTCTTCCGGTTCGAAAAAGTCTTTTATTGTAGCATACCTCGAGATATCAGTAGTATTCTTGGAGTGTTCCTCAATTAAAAATTCCTCTTCTGACATTTCGCTTGTCTGAGTATTTTCTTCTATATTTCTTGTATGCTCTCTACGTGATCTCCCTCGTCCCCTTTTTTGCATAACTGCTTGACTTGGTATTGGAGGAGATCGAGGGAAAGGTCCGGGATTTAACTCAATGCCAGCAATCATTAGTAGAATAAAAATTATTATTCGAGTTAATGAAACATTTAAACAACTTATTTCAGTTCTAAACTTAATATTCCGTTGTAAAAATTCCATGTCTAACGTGGCCACAACAGCTTAGCAAAAAAAGTCACCAACACCTCCGCAGGCTAGACACGCCCCCGATATTAAATTAATGAATCTAATAATTGAATTGTCAATTTGTAATTTTCTTCTTAGTGTTACATTAGGTTGTAACAAGTCAAACCATTTTGGAATCGAATTTGAAAAGAAAATATTTAAGGTCGAATGAATTTCTTGTATAATTTAAATTCAAAAGTATGAAATTTGCGAATATTCCGAATGCCTTTCCGGAAAACAACCGCAAAAATCTAGTGTTCGACAAGCAATGGAAACCGCTGATCGTATGCATGAAATTCTTAGGTTTGAATCTCGACAAGAGAGTTTCCCCGCACATCGCGCTTATGTTAGCGAAGCCAAAATATATTCAATTTACTAAATATTAGTAACACTCCTTCGATCCTCTAAAGGCAACTTATCTACAATCGATTGGTTCATATTTTCTTATTTTATGTTCAGTATTTCCATTTATATATTGTCTTTGTATTACTTTCTTGCCACCAAACGGACCATCCTCTCTAAAATTAACGTTTTCAATAAAATACTTCGAACTGAAACCAAGAAAAAACTCAATAAGCTATTAGTATTAAAATGCTGTTTGATATGGATAACGAGCATAGCACATTTTGTGACATTTTATATCACTACAGCTGAAGGATTTTACAAACAATACGATGTAAATAGCGTAGTTTTGAGACAATTGTTTGATTATGAAGACGAACAATGTTTATTACATTATCTCACGTTCTTGTGTTTTGTATTCTTCGTGCTTATCGGAAATAATTTACTCCTTTTCTCTTTTTCTTCGTACAAAGAGATTGAAAGTGTTTTTAAAGAAATTAGGAAAAGCTTGCTTATTGAAGATCATCCTTCGCGTATAATTGCCGAAATTTAAATCAACTATAGGAAGCTGACGTGTACTCTAAATGACAAAAACGCCGTCTATTTGCCGATGTTATTTTTTTAACGATTATGCTGAGTGGTAATCTCATATTCTTGATTGGGTATATTCACAACACAGATAAATCAAGTATTTTCACACTATCCGAGATCTTATTGGTTTCTTCCCATTCTGGTTTTGAGTTATTGTTGTTTAGTTGTTCTTCTAATGTTATTCTTCTAAAGCTGCTGACGATGTCGTAAAGGAGATTTACGACACGTCTTTGAAGAGCGATGGAAAATGAATCGAAAATAGAACATTTCGCTTTCCATTATCGCTCTGTATATTTGCCGAAATTTTCTGGTTATATATTTAGCATAAATACAAATTTCTTAGTAATAATTTTTTGTGTTATTGTCACTTATACCGTACTTCTAGTTCGATTCTCTATGAAATAAACACCGCTTCCCGAAAGAATTAACACTTACAGTATGCATCTCATCGAAATCAGCTTTAGAAATTCTGTAATAGAAAATGCTTCACTCGCAATTCACATAGACAGCGTTAAACTTTACTTCTACTAAAAACCCAACAGTGAAGAGTGGATAAAACCACCGAAGACTGGTCGTGGGTTCGCACCTCGCCGATGATCTGACCACACGGAGTTTTCCGGAAATTCCTGGCTTTCCTAACCCCAAAGAAGGGGGTTCAAAAACCTTTCAGTTTCCAATAGAAAGTCCTCCCGGTAAGTATCTCCACGACAGATCTTCCGGAAGTTGAGTTGCCGTATACAAACAAACATACGTCCAGGGGAGAAATGTATAAATTAAAAAAACCTTTCTGAAAACGGGTGTAAATCTATTTTATCTTTGAAACTCTTTATTTTAAAATTTTTATTTTATGTTGAAGTGTTGCCATTTACAGCTATGACGCAGTAGGGGGATGATTTGTTAGGTACTTAAGGCTTGTATAAGAGTACAGTAACCTCGTATATCTTCTGAAACGCATTTTGTTTGTCAAAATATATGTCGTAATAATTAAGAACAAAAATTAAGTAATTAAAACACTGTTTCATAGATTTCGTTAATACTTAAGAAAACTCATAAAATGGGTAAAGTTGTCACATCGAGCATGTTCAATGAACGTCATATCGATGTAATTATTTAATTTTAACAAGTACCGTCACACGTTTTTGTCGGTTATGATGTCCGACACGCGCGTTCCAACCCTCGGGTTTTAAACCGGTTTAGGCAGAAGGTTAGAAGCGTATCACTACATTTGTGTTTACGTATCAAGCAGAAATGGAAAACACCTATATTTGTCGGTTATGTTTTCTAAGAAAATACGTAATAAATCACGTGATGTTTGTTGAAGTAAGATTTTCTCGTAACGATTTCCTAGTTATGAAAATTGTTGGACGTACAGTCCACCTGTATAAGATGTAAAAAGTACATTTGTTCGTGGGTGGGTGGCATAAACAATGATAACAATTAAAAGAAATTTAGTACTGTAATTCGTAAATAACAGGAGGAAACTTCATCATAAACGCGCGTGTTCCACAGCTTTTCAAGAATTTTTGTTTTTATTTTATACAAATTTAAATTGTAAACTCAGTCGAACGAGTTCTGGTAGCTATAGTCAGTGAAGGAAGTGTACGAGAACACGCATTTCCTTCACTGACTGTTTGCTGTCACGCATTGATCGTATCGATTATTAAATCGGCTCCGACGAATTTTCAGGTAAGTTTTTGAAATTCTAAATTTAATCCTTTCTGGGGACGTGATTAAAAATCTACGTAAATTCGTAGATTAGATAGATTAATTAGAGAAACGTTGGCGCTTCTATTGAATTTCAAATTATTTTTTCAAAGCAGGATAATTAATCTGTCGGATTTTTATTGTAGCGTCTTATACAAGATTATATATTAAAAGAAATACATACATTTTGTCGCCCTTCCAAGTGAGCCCTGCGCGGGTGCACCTGTTGCACCTGCCTAGTTACGGCACTGTTGAAGATTAATTAATAACTCCCGTGCTTTTTGTCGAAAATTTCTGTAATTTCTTAGGGAAGTTTGTTTATTATTGGGATCGATGTAATTAAATTTTAACCATTAAAGGTCGACGAAGTGAGAGGATAAAAGAGGTCGTGTGTATCTCCAGTAGGGTCAGACTTAATAACGAGTAAAATGGCATCCATACTCTCAAAATTAAGCTTTTTTGCCATTTAGTAATATTTAAAAATATAAAAAGTTTTAATAATAAAATATCGTAACAGATAACGCCACCAAATGTTGCCGGGAAAGTTAATTAAGCATTTTCTAAAGTGTTTAAGAAAAGAAACTGAATTCGATTATGCTATTACCATATATACGCGATTGTTTACTCGTTAATTATTATTTATTTTAGACTATTAATTAATTTTAAATTTATAATTTAAGAAAGAAATATATTCAGTATTTGTTACGAAATCGTTTTTTAATCTATTCGCACGAATGATTCTTTCCTCTTTTTCTTGGATATAATTTTAAAAAGGACACAAGTGTTTTCCTTATTCGTGTTTTAAACAGAATTTTGCAATGAATAATTTTTTATTTAAATTAAGGAACGATAAGGACAAAATAAGAATGGAAGAGCAAGCGGGGGTGTACACTATCCCATATGAAACCCAGCAAATAGGAGTCGATNAAAAATTCTTTAATTAGTCTGTGGACAAGGAGACCGAATTTTGCATTCTGTGAAAACAAGTAAGATTGGCTGTAATGTAATAACCTTAATCTTCCCTATGGTTACTTTATTCCCAGCAACGCCGGGCTTTCTGCTAGTACAATTATACACAGAATTGCGTAAAACAATTGATAAAATTACAAATCGTTCGACACTGCATATTTTAATATCAAAAACACTTACTAAAACACCTTTTCTTGCAGCCGACGTTTATTAGAAAAAACTTTTAAACTTTTCGGTCTTGTTAAAAGACCTTTCTCAAGAAAAATAAAATTTAATAAACAACAAAATTGTAAATCGAACGCTTAGTACAAATAAATCTATTTGTTTGTTTGTACTAAGCGTTCGATTTACAATTTTATTGTTTATTAAATTTTATTTTTCTTGAGAAAGGTCTATTAACAAGACCGAAAACGTTTGAAAGTTTTTTTAATAAACGTCTGCTGCAAGAAAAGGTGTTTTAGTAAGTGTTTTTGATAAAATTACGTAGTGCAGAAAACAACTAAGGATTTTTCGACGCTGTTACCCAAAGTTCACATTTCTAACAAACAAGAAACAATAATTATTACCTTATTACAGTTTACAAATATAATTATATTAGTAAATACATTTAGTAGAAAGGAATAGAGGGCTATCCGTGTCGAGCAACAGACTTTACCCTATTAGAAGTCGGAAGGAAGAGTTTAGAAAAGTAAGAAGAAGGAGCAGGAAGAAGAAACAAAGAAGATAGGAAAGTGTGAAGAAAAGAGCAATCAGTGGGCCCCTGGGACCCCACGGGCGACTGCATCGGGTCTTTATTAAACTTAAAAAACAATATTATATACAGAAGAATGTTTACCATACATAATAAACACAGAACTGCCCGACAATGTGTTAACTTAAATACTAATATAAAAACCAATTTAACCATTTAACAATGCGAACAGCTTTTTCGATTATTTTTTTCGGATATACACATGACAACAGTAGGATGAACAAAGTCATGCTACTTGCATGAAAGTGAAACATAATTCGGAAACAGAATGTTACATACAGTAACAGAATAAATACATAGAATCATTGGTTGACAGATAATTGCCATGAAGGATGCTTTTCCATTAGCGATGCTAACCGGGAAGTGACACCATGGCCAGTCCTGCCCCAGTAATGATACCACAGCCAGGCGCAGTATGTTGGCACCGACGGTATCGGGGCTTAATCCAAATTAAGATAGAAAGAACCGACCATGGGTCCCAAGCCAACTTGCAAGACTATGTACAAAATTGCGCGGGTAGCTTTGCCACTTTAGTAGTTTCCAATTGTTTAATCTTTTTTAATTCCTCCGTTAGAACCTTCATGTCGTCTGTCGAGCAAGTATCCACAGCTATTCCTCCATTGTTTAAACTTCTGATACGCTTAACCCCAATTTGCAATCTAGTTGGGTCTATTTTCTTTTTAATTATTTCTTTTATTTTTTCCGGGTCGTCTTCTTTATTTTTACTATGTATTATCACTGTGAATTGGGGTCTAAGTACCTGAAAGCTTGTCTCTGTTTGCTTTGTACTCAATTTTAAAGTCTCACTGTAGCTAAGTGGTGGCCTTTCTTTTGATGACTCTTTTGAGATGGCCTCATTAATGTTCTCTAATTTTTCTCTTACCCCATTAATATTCTCTAGTTTTTCTCTAACATTATTAATTTCCTCCATAGTTTTTTCTGTATTTGTTTTTATTAAGTCCTCTATATCAGTTTTATGTTTACCTATTTCTGTATTCTCAACTCGTTCCTTAAGATCATTGACCTCTTCTTTTATTTCTGTTATTGCTTTCATCGATCTTTCACTATTCTCGTTAATAACTTTTATTAATTCTTCTCTGGTAAAATCACTGTCGAGTTACGTTAAAAATACGTCACCAAAGCCTTTAACATTATTAAAGTCTTCGATACAAAAATGAAAATTTGTGAATTGGCAAAGAAGTTTGATCTACCGGAATCGACGGTCAGAACAATTATTTAAGGTAAAGAAAAAATTCTCGAAGCTGTAAAAAATGCTCAATCTTTAAATTCAAGCATCATTCGTAAACGTCACAGTATTATCGCTGAGATGGAAACAATGTTAAAATTATATTGTGATAGTCAAATAAATGTGAAAAATTGTATAATAATATAATTTGTTATACGTATGTATTATCTAAGATTTTATTAAACATTTTTTTTTCTAAATTATTGTTTTCTTTAGTCTCCGGCCCCAATTAAAAATAATTTGTATGTATTTATATGCAAAATTATACCTCGACTTACGCGAATTCCACATACGCGGTTATCGCTCGGTCCCACCTATCGCGTAAGTCCGGGGTATGACTGTATGCCATTTTTATCACTTCTAGCAAATTAATTAAGATTATAATTTCATATATAGATAAAATGATTCCTTATTAAACGGAATCAACTAAAATATTTCCAATTATTTTATACACAATTCTACTCATTATTTTAATTTATAATTTGTGATTATTGTTGCATTTTCTGCTTTATTCTTCAATAATTCAATTAGTATTTTAAACTTTTAATCTTTTATATTACTTTAGATTTTTGCACCTGTAATTAAATTTATTTAGAATATGTTACGTATTTATAACAGTTTAATCAAATAATTCATCTGAATTAACTGTAGAAATGTGCTTGGTCTAACTATACATATATGAAAATGTTCAGGAATATTTTCTTCTATCTTTTTAATAGAAATTTTAACAACGTTATGGAATATCGTAATTTAACTAAATATATATTCGATGTGAGATTATAGAATGGTTAATTCGACTGCAGCAACCGGAATGAGATATGTTTTAAATTTGTTTTAATTTAATACATTTTAAAGTACTATTTTGTCACAAATAATCATTCAATTTTACTTTGTTGGAGGTAGATAACGTCACCTCCTTTGCAAGCGATTACAAACATGAGATCTCGACACATCCCACTACGAAACTCACCTCGACTTCCGTCACGCGTCGAGAAGCGTGGTGATATTAACGCATATATTGGAAGGAATTTCTCCATAACAGGTGTTCGCACATTTCTAGTTCTTGCTCACCTACAAAAAGACTCCTCTTTTTGTATCCGAAGCTCCGGCGAAGTTCTCCTACATTCATAAATCCCTCAAGCATTGTACTGTACATTAAGGTGATATACCTATGTTATGTAAAGTCTCTCTTTCTTTCTAGATTAATTTTAAATAGTGAGTTAATTTTAGCAGTATTCATATTTTGTATTCAATATTATAATTTTGTAATACATTGGTGTAAATCAAATTCCATACTAATATTATATCTTCTTTTTGTTTAATAAATTTACAGTTTTATTATAAACTTGTTTAGATTAATTTAAGGCCTACTTTCATTGTCGATTCACCTTCAAATTACATACACCCTACTAAAATTTCGGCTACTCGGAATGAGATATCGAGATTTGCCCTTGTCAGTGCTGACATTAGTTGAAATGAACAAGTCGTGTTCAAACTATATATGATAGAGCGTTAACCAAAAATTTCCCGTTCTCACACTAAAATGACCAGTTTATTTTGTATTTAAACATAAATTTTATGACGTTTCTCTCTAATGGTCTAATAAAGTTTTAAGCAAGATATCAAGGATTATCTTGATTTTAGAATTCGTGTAATAATCGAATGTATGGCACGCGAAAGGTGGAGCGAGACGAAAAACACCGCTTGAAAGTCATTCTAATTTCTTGGTGTCGTGCCTCGCGAATTCCTTCTAACTGGTCAAACTGTCGACAAGCAATATCATTTAAGAATTTTACTTTGTTTGCGTGAAGCAATTCGTATAAAACGATCCGACTTGAAAAGGGAAATCCCCTGGAAAATGCGGCTGCTGACAATGCTCTTCGTATTCGTAAATCTACGGTCTGAAATTCAACAGATATGGCTTCGCATGCTTCGTGTTCACCTAATACGATACGGTGTGGTTCTACCCGTTTCCTAGAAGAAAACATCCGCTTGAGGGATTCCACGAAATCAGCTATAAGGCTTCTTTCGAAGATTAGAAAAACGTTGGCATATGCACATGGAAATGCAGAATTACTTTTATGAAGACAAAAAATTTTCATGAATTAATTCGATCTTTACCTGTTATTAAACCATCCCCGACACTTTATGATCAATGAGGTATAGTTAAGTGAATTCTGGCTTTAAACTGTCTAACTGGTAAACGTTTTTACGATATGAAACCTCTCTAACCTCTCTATATATAACATAATTCTTTTAAAATGGAGAAAATGCCATTGTCACTGTTGTGATAAACTTTTTGTTTTATCTTTTTTCCTTTGATTCATTTAACAGAATATTTGAAAGAATTGCTGAATAAAATATGTCCATATCGAAATTTTACGACAGTCGTGAGGTATTTGTAACGGGAGTAACGGGATCTTTGGGAAAGGCAAGTATTTCTACGTCATAATTTTATACACAGATATTTCAAATATAACTCATTTCCGCTTTATCTTTGTAATATTTGAAGGTGCTTTTAGAGAAATTGCTAAGGTCCTGCAATAATGAAAAGATTTACGTTTTAATCAGAAGCAAAAAAGGAATGACAGCGGAAGAGAGGAAGATGGAATTGTTTCGTTCTAAAGTAAGTTAATATGTAATTATTCTGGATTACATTTATTTCATGAAACGTAAACTATTGTTTGATAACTTGAAATATTACTCATATCTTCTGTAAGAGTTACAGTTCAAAAAGAGTTACTGTTCTGTAAGAGTTACAAAAGAGTTACTGTTACAAGTTCTGTAAGAGTTACAAAAGAGTTACTGTTACAAGTTCTGTAAGAGTTACAAAAGAGTTACTGTTACAAGTTCTGTAAGAGTTACAGTTTGAAAATTCAAATGTACAATTAACATTTATTAAATTTTACTCCGAAGAAATGCGATTTTCGCTGAAATAATTGGAAAAACACGTGATACTTCCTTCGTACAAAGATTTTGTGCAAAGTGTAGACAGAAGTTACGGCTTATTTATACTTGCTCCTTCTAGAGAACAAACCAGAAAATGAATATATTGGAGCATATTACGCAACATTCAATCAATGTACTGTATTTGTATTTCTAATGTAATGAATGTTCGCAGCACAAGTACGGTCCAACGTGTGAGCAAATTCCTGGCATGCCCATGCCTAGTATTGCACCATGTTCCCTACACCATAAAGACGAGTAACATATTCCCTCATTTTAAGAATAATTACATGTTGAGTTTTCACGTACCATTCCAATTTCACTTTCGGTTTCTAGAGGTTGCAGTTCGATGTATACGTAAACCTTTACGCCATCAAAACCATCGAGAGAATGGAGGTTTCATTACAATACTAAAGTTAGTGTTTTTAAAACAGTATTACAGAGGCAGAAAAGATGTAAGTTGGAAAACAGAACTGCGTCAGTTTATTTTTAACGATCAGTGACATAATCTATATCTATATCTAAATACAGTAGACCCCCCTATAACGCTTAGATACGTTCCACGTTAATCGAATTTTACGTTGTAGGAATCATTAAATACATGAGCCAATCGCAGCCCGACACGTGTGAAGTTTACGGACTAAGGCTGTTTGAAAGGTTTTCTTCCATAAAATTAACCGATTCTAGACTAATTTCACTTAACATTTCCAAAACACGTATAATTTTTAGGAATAATCCGTATAAACTATGCTATAAACAGAAAACTGTAGGATTACTTACCGAGTGTGCACCGTTCGACTACGCCGTTGCTCAAGCTTGTTTTCGTCGCGGAACAGCACACGAAACGGCGGCCGCGATTTCTGATAACGAATTTTTCGCAGAAAAATAACTTGACCTTTGGAGACATCATTAATATAAATAATTTTTATGGCCGTTGAATAAGAAGTGTTTCTTTCACAAGAAATGTATAAAATTAGTGCTGTATTAGACTTACGGTACCTAATTTACATACTGTGCAGACGATAATAAACTCAACTTACTAGCCTAAAATCTCCGTAGCGTGTTGCCAGGCGGCAGAAAGCATATATATAATTATAATAAAGTTACAATAAATTAAGTTAATATATAATTATATATACAGTACCTAATTTATATATAATTAATATATAATTATATGTACAGTACCTAATTTATATATAATACTGTACAGACGATAGCAAACTCAATTTAGCCGCTAGAGTCTCTGTAGCGTAGCGCAGGGCCGGAGGAAAGTAGTTCAGCTGCTCATCCACTATTGGTCCAGATTCTATCAATTTTGGCGCGATTCGAGTCGGCGACGACGTTTTAGGAGTTCCTTTATACGAATATTGCTACAATTTTTTCGCTACGTTATAGGAATTTCCGTTATAGGAACCCACGTTATAGGGGGTCGACTGTAAGTCTAATACAGCACTGTAATTTTATACATTTCTTGTGAAAGTAGCATTTCTTATTCAACGGCCATAAAAATTATTTATATTAATGATGTCTCCAAAGGTCAAGTTATTTTTCAGCGAAAAATTCGTTATCAGAAATCGCGGCCGCCGTTTCGTGCGCTGTTCCGCGACGAAAACAAGCTTGAGCAACGGCGTAGTCGAACGGTGCACACTCGGTAAGTAATACTACAATTTTTTGTTTATAGCATAGTTTATACGGATTATTAAAAAATTATACGTGTTTTGGAAATGTTGAGTGGAATTAGAGTCGGTTAATTTTATTGAAGAAAACCTTTCAAACAGCCTTAGTCCGTAAATTTCACACGTGTTGGACTGCGATTGGCTCATGTATTTAATGATGTCTACAACGTAAAATTCGATTAACGTGGAACGTATCTAAGCGTTATAGGAGGGTCTACTGTATATAAAAGTACTTGTCCTGACTGATTGAATGACTGATTCATCATCGATTAGAGGAAACCGCTAAACCTGAAGAGGTGAAATTTGGTACACACTTAGGGTATGTCATGAAAACGCACACTAAAAAGGGATTTTTCGAAATTCCCCCGCGTGGAGAAAGAGAGAAAATTAACGCTTAACCGGAAGAATGGTTTCTACTGTACTATTTTAGATGCGATTTTTCGTTTTCATCAACTTTTAGTCTTCATTGAGTGTTTAGGTGTATCAAATTAATAACATTTCAGACATTGTTATAAATATTTTTATCTATTTCGATTTTAAATTCGAATTTGTTATTGCATATTGGTTCGATTATAAAACGATTGTATACGTTCCAGAAAATTGATCAAAGGGAAAACAGTTCGTTTGATTCTCGGCAATTTTCATCATTCACAGTTGTAGGTCTTATATAACAATTACTATGGTTGTTGAAATACTGAATATAAATGGGGTTCGCTTGCAAAAGTTCTCGCGGGCAAAGCCGCGAGTAACAGCTAGTATATATATATAAAATGGACGTGTTTGTTTCTATATTTCACATTTTAGTTGAAACTACACATCGCACATGAATGGTGTTTGTGTGTGGTAGTAGCTCCAAGTCTCCCATCGTGCATTATGGTGGTTGCGTATCGATAGCTATAAGGGTGCGGGAGATCTGGGGTTGAAAGCGGTTGACTTCTAAAATGTGTAACAATGGAAGTGTCAACAATGAAAGTGTTAGCAATAAAAGTGTTAACAACGGAAGTATTAACAATGAAAGTGTTGAGTAACAAAGGTGTGCAAGATTTACAGACGCAGATGCGGTTTTTTGTGTTTTTGCTGGAAATTGAACATATTTTTAGACCCATGTAAAAATTCTCTAATCAATCTGAAAACAGGGGACCTAATGCTGGCATTCTGTGAAAACGGGTAAGATTGGCTATAATGTAGTCTTAATAGTCGAATAGTTGAAAATGTTTTGCAATAGACAAGGACCATTATGTGTGAGTAGTAGAGACGTGTGACGCACACGCTTGAGTTGATTTTTCATAAGCAAAAGTGTATGAATAACAGAAAATAGTAGAAAGTGAAAAGTGAATAGTGAAGTGCGAAAAGTAAAAATATACAAAACAACGCCAAAAGGTAAGAAATAATTTCTGCGGTCTCGAATCATATCGAAACAGAAATAATCAAACAGAAGAGCAACTTGAAAATTTAAGGGAAACACACCGAATCAGAAGAAGATTACGTAGAAAAAAATAAACAGTTTTTTATGTAAAAAAAACTATATTACATATAAATGTACGAACAAATAAAAACCCAGCGAAGCGGGTACTTGCAGCTAGTTACAAATAAAACTTGTAAGTAAATTCTATACGTCAAACGAAGATCATTCTGAACGCTAAAAGAATTTACTGTATTCATTAAATTTTAAATAATAAATATCTGTTGGAATGTAATTGTTGTGTAATAAGTATGTCAACGATTAATTATTTCTTCATTTTTAAATAGTTTTTTTAATTTAATTTTTTAGATGGATCAATTATAAATACAGGACGCATCTTAGTAATAAATCATTACAAAATATACGCAATAAATTAAAAAAGTTAAAGTTGAAACGACAAATACATTCGTAGAAAAGATTTTGCTGAATTTCATTACTACATTATTTTAGTTTTGTCAAAATTACGTACATTTATTCACAAAACCGGCGTCACTTTAATCAAATTAGCGTAAAAGCAATCACGTGTATGATAACGCGAATATACTTAAATTTTCTTATATTATTTTAACAATAAATTAAGCATTTACAATTTTTTAATAAAACCCATCTCTACCCTCAAAATTAAGCTTTTTATCCATTTTTATAACAGTTACGTGTATAAAAAATGCGATAACAGATGGCGGCACCAAAATTTTAAAGATTTCAGGAACAGTTGAGCAACTCGTTGCTGATTTATTTAATTAATAAATGTCTTCGTGTTGTCAGAATTGAATACATTTTACACAGAATCGAACACAATTATGACGACTCAAATTTGTCTGATTTTTCTACTCGCTTACCTTACCTTATACAATCAAATTTTTTATCGAATTTCTAATATATTCATTATATTTATAAAAGATTTTCGAAAATGTTTTACTGAAAAATCCGGAAATTACGGATAAAGTTGAATGCATCGAAGGGGACCTCACAAGAGAGAACTTAGAAATTTCCTCGTGTCATATGAATTTGATAACGAAGAATGTTTCGGTGGTGTTTCACTTGGCCGCTTCGGTTAAATTCGATGAACCTTTTCGGTAAGTTTTACTCTAATTAAGCAGATCATTTTGAGACTTGCCCATTTATTTTAATTTATTTTGCAGAGATTCGTTCGTCAATAACGTAGAAACGACAAAAAATGTGGTAGAAGTTTGTCGTCAAATGAAAAATTTAGTGGTAAATATTTGGTAATAATTTGATTGCAGCTAAGTTCTTAACGTGCACGACATTGAATTTAGCACAGAACTTTTTCGTATTTATAGTTTAATTTTCATTTCTAAATCAAATCAGCTTAAATACTTCGTATGTTTTGCGTTTTTCGCTGAAATAACACAAAATATTTTTCTATGTCTTTGTAATGTTTACCGATGTCGATTACAATTTTTATTAATAATTAAAAATAATTTTAAAAATGCTATATCGTTAGAATAAAACATTATTTTCAATACTCATTCCGCTTATTGTTCAGAACAAATTTTTTTGCGGATTATTGAATAAATTAAATATAATTTCAGGCATTCGTACACGCATCTACCGCTTATTCTTTCTGCGACAGAAAGGAAGTGGATGAAAAAATCTATACAATGGCCAGAAGTTACGAGGAATTTAAGAACATTGCAAAGTACTATATTATGACATTTTAAATGCAATATTTTTGCAATTTAATTTTTTAAGTTTTTCAATACGTTTGTTGTGTTGATACTTTTCTAATTGTAGTGTAGAGAATTACTCTTCGGTAGAGATAACAAAAGAAAATCTTTTGGAAAATCGACCCAATACTTATACTTTAACAAAGGCCATAACAGAAAATTATTTAAATAATTTCTGTAGAGATTTGCCTGTAGTAATTGTAAGACCTTCTATTGTGATTAGTACTTGGAAGGAACCTTTTTCCGTGAGTATTTCTATTCTACGTCAAAATACATTATACGTTTGTGTGTAATTAGTACAAATTTCTTTTTTAGGGATGGAACGATGGCAATAGTGGAACAGATTATGCAGCAGCAATTGTAAGTGTATATAAATATTTCTGGGAATATGGGAAGGATTAGCTATTTTTGAACTCGGATATTGAAAATTTATCCGGGTATACAGATAAATCCTTGAGAGAAAATTTTTATTTGAGTAATACCATTTACAGTACTAATATACAATAGGTTGTATTAGTAAATTATTGTATTTTTACGTTCCTCTTATTCTTCTAATGTTCGCTCTTTCCAATTTAACTCTGTCTAATCACACTGACTGAAGGAAAGCCACATTTACGTTCATGAATCAGGAATTATAGTTAGAATTTACTTAATTTGTTATTAAGTGGATGCTTATGAGTTAGCTTCTAATTCTAATTCTGTGTTTTGAAGCTTTTTGTTTCGATGGTCTTTTTACAAGTAGAATTAAATTCTTCTTCTTCTTTAAAAACATATTTTAGTTTCTAATAAAGGTAAATATTGCAATAAGCATATTTTATTTCATAAAAATTTAATCCGTGTGACACGATTAATGTCGGGTACTCGAAACAGTATTGGGTTCTACTTTCAGGGATTGAAAGGAATACTTCGAAGCATGTTGTGTGACGAAGCGAAAATTTGTGATTTCGTTCCATCGGATACAGTGGTTAATTTGATGTTGGCTGCTGCTTGGAGAAAGTCAATAATGCCTCATCGAAGGTAGGTTTTATGAATATTTCAATAAATTAAAAAAGGCGTCGTCGTTACAAAGTTTTCTCATTTTAAGTACTCGCTATACAAGGAAAAAAATTCAAACATTTGCATTTAAATTTGAGCTATATTAGAAAAGATGTAGCTTAATCAGAGTGTATGTATGAGCTATGGTATCAGCAAATGTATATAAATTGGTAAAAAGTATCCGTTGAACATTAAATTCTCTCATAAACACGCATATTTGGGAAANAAAAAAATTCAAACATTTGCATTTAAATTTGAGCTATATTAGAAAAGATGTAGCTTAATCAGAGTGTATGTATGAGCTATGGTATCAGCAAATGTATATAAATTGGTAAAAAGTATCCGTTGAACATTAAATTCTCTCATAAACACGCATATTTGGGAAAATTCAGAATAAAATTGAAACGAGAGTGCGAAGTGATAAGCCACGGCAGTACAAATTCTCAGAAATTTAAAAAACAAAAAGTCTATCGAAAAGATCCTTTACAGCGATAAAATCTCATTTGTAATATAAGTTTAATATATAAAGGTGCATCGTTGTTATGTAGACAAATTATGTCTTGTTAATAGTTGTTACTTTATAAACTTAAATACAAATACCTGTTACTTCGTTTCTACATCAAATGGTATTTATGTACCAGAACTACATTTATGTAAACGAACAAACTTAAGTATTGCAGGTAGAATCAATTTGTTATGCAAAATTATGTTTATAAATTATAAGTGAATAATAATTCAGCGTGAGCTTTACTCGTCGTCCCAGTTTTTTCACAACTCCTTGGCCACTTTATCTGATCAGAAAAAGTTTGAATGTCTGACGAATTTTTGATATGTCGTCAAGTATTTCGCATTAATGGAAATGTTTGCACAACGCTTCTTCTGTTTCTAGCGTTTTCACTATAATATTCACTACCGCTTTAAATGTATCTGTAACCTGCTTGGCTCTGTCACCAGCAGGTGGTATTGAAAATGTAATGCTTTTTCTATGCGAGAGTATTTTGGGCAAATTGCTTTAAATACAGACGAATAGCATAGAACATTTTGCATTAAAAATTTTTTATTTTTTTTTCTATAGAGTTATTTATGTTGATATTAGTGTCAAAAAATAACGCAGAAGACCTTTTAATTAAGGTGTAATTGGCAAAATAACAGCAATTCTTAGTATGGGATGAGCGAGGTGTTGTTCTATTAATTTAAAAATAATCGCTAGTTGGCTCGTTAGCCTCCGACATATTTGTCCCTCACACTTAACTCTATATAGTTTCCACTCCACCGTATCTGAACCATTGCGCCTTTTCCAAATTTCTCTGCAGCCGCATTAACTGCAGGGAAAGTAATAAAATTGACACCAGAACTATGTTGGTATCTTTCGATTTTCTCTTAAATGAAACTGGACAATATTGAGTTTGCCAAATTAATGTAGAAATTTCTATGAACAGAAAACATTTAACAGAAAAATATAATTTTTTTTCTAAAATACTCAGACAGATATTACAAATTTACTACTTTTAATTTCTTATATAAATTTTAAAATAATCTCTAGACATATTTCAGAAAAAATTACTGTTCTCTTTCAGAGAAGAAATTGCAGTTTACAATTGCACTTCAGGATCCATAAATCCTTTCACTTTGCAACAGTTTTTCAAATGTTTAAATATTCATTATTGGAAACATCCCTCGGAGAACACATTTTTATATCCAACAAATATACCCAAGAAGAATTATTATTGGAATCGTGTATGCATTATGACGCAACATGAACTTCCTGCAATGCTAGCCGATGTATTACTAGTTGCTATTGGGAGGAAACCAAAGTATGTTCTTTGAAATGTGCTTACGTATTCTATGGCATGTTAAATGATATTCGCATTGTTTGCAATTTAGGATGATGAAAGTCTACGATAAAGTTCATAATAAAATAAGCACGATGGAATACTTTTCTACTAGAGATTGGAAGTTTAGCACTAGAAACGTTCAGGAATTGCTGGAAAGGATGTCGACGAAAGATGAACAGGTAGGATTAATTTTATTTAAAGTAGGCGGCATCTTATGACAAGTACAATTGACTATCTACAAATGATAGTGTCGGGGATAAAGAGGAATTTTAGAGTCAACGAAATATTGTGTTACGCGAAGTACCATCGTCTAATGAGATATTAATATTTAAATATGTTTTAAATCCGTACGACGTTAACAGGTATGGAAATTTAAATATGTAACATATGGAAAGGTAATGCGCTAAGTTACGTGACCTGCGTAATCAAACAGTAATCATGCGTTACATTGAGTGTTGAACACAAGATTATGTTATTAATTAAACACTTGGCTTTTTCCATTTTTATTCAATTGAATAAAGATGGAAAAGGTCAAGTGTTTAATTAATAACACAATCTTGTGTTCAACACTCCATAAATAGTAAAACACGGTTTCAGAAAACAAATCACAGACGTTACATATTTTCCGATTTATTTATTAATAACATTTAGAAATCGTGGTATTTTTGAAACCGTGCCAGTAATTCGAACACAAATCAATTATTGTATTTGTTTAGACACTTGGAAAATCTCATCATTAAATTTTATTCAGTTTATTTTATTCAGAAATCGTTTGTAACATCTAGTTAATAGTTTGATACTGGTTTTGGATGAAGTGAATTCTCGTTTACATCGTTATTTCTAAGAAAATCCTTTATTAATTTCTTATTAGAGATCCTGTTATACATCTTCCCGAAATCTGTAAGTAGTTTAAATAAATTCGTATACATTTCCACTGGTCGATAAACTACAAATATTCATTCTATCGTTGATCTGTCTACAATATATTCAAATAAACTACTTTCTAAACTAGTCGTTCCTTCAACTTTACATCTCACAAGTGAAATGCGAAGATGAAAAACAAGAGAACTGTATGTGGAAGAGTACATCTCGTCTGGTCTAAAACTTGTTTTTATTTTTTCAAATAAAAACAAGTTTTAGACCAAAAAAATCTTTTATGAATATCAAATTTTAGGTCGAATGGGCGAGCGGTGAAAGTGTCACCCTATCGCTCTGGGGACTCGGAATCGAATCCGGACGATGTTGAAAAGTTTCCAAGAATTGTTCGGAGGATGTTCCTTCCGAATATGTCAGATACCGTCTCTAACCACCCAGCCGCTTCATTGTGAGCCTGGCCGAACTCGTAATGGGCTGGCTACGAGTTGACAATGTTGGCAATACGATAAACAAATGATAAACGTGCTATTTTACTTTTCATTTTTAACTACTAGAAATTACGAATAAAGCGGTTGGTTGTAGCTACATAAATTAGAATTAATGTTCGCCCTGGATCTAAGCAGTGGTTCTTAACCTATCTCGAGTGTTTCACGAAAGAAAATATTTTAAAGTATTTATTCCCATTGTATTCGTAGACAATTCATGTTATTATTTTATTCAACATGTAAAAGTTTATTAGTTTATTGCTTCTTTGTTTCCTGAGAATAGTAAACATGGAATAGGTTATCAAGTTTTTGATGTATTGATGCTAATGCTCAGTGTAATAAAAAGTATAGCTATATTTTTAATTTAAATAAAATAATTAACTTTTGTTTAACCAATAAAACATTTCGGTAGAAAATTTCGAATTGAAATAACGTGACTTTCGTATGTAGTTATAAACGTGGAGCAAAAAGCAAAAATTCTTAACCAAGAAATATTTGCGTGAAATGAAGAATTTGAGTAACATATAACACAGTTTGTACGCATATATTGAGTAGTAACACAGTGCAAGTATTGATTATATGTGTACTCTGTTCTCTGGTAACTCAGCCCGTCTGACCGGACACATTGATGATGTAGCATATTTCATAGTTCCATGTCCGAGAATACTTCAAGCTGTCCGAAACAAAATAAAAAACTTTAAAAAGACACCCACTTACCATCATTGTTTGACTTTATTCGCTCCATTTATTTTTATTTATTATTATTTTTTATTCATTCACTTGATTCGTAAATATTAAACAGTGGAAAATTGATATAAAACTCAGTGCTGAAGCAGGTTTATTGAGAAAAAAAGCGTATTTGGTGTCATGTCAGGCACAGAAATACGTTTGGATGAATACCATGTACACTAAAATCACATCGATCCCCTTACAAATGAAGTGATTTTCTATGATAACACGAAACATTTTGAACCTTTCTTGACAAAAATTCAAAAGTTAATTTTAAATGTTAAAAAGAAAAATTTCACAAAATAAACACGACAAGAAAAATCTGCTCGTACTCATTGAAAAATGTCCATTATCAAATATTGCTGTTTACGTAAAATACTTCTTATAATTTGTGTTCATATCTCAACATTACCTTAATATATTTTACAAATAAAACACTTGTGTTGATACAACATTTTACTGTTATTGTTATTTTTAATTTATTGTATTACAGTGACTTACTGGTGTCGATAATACCGATCATTACGTGTATTTTCTACATTTATTTTAGAAAATAATTAAAGTTGAAATTTTAAAGCACATCGCATCAAAACGCCATTAACCATTTACATAATAATGAATTTCTTTCATTTATTTACATCGGACATTTTAATAACGAAAAGAAAAGACGAATGTAAAAGATGAAAGCAAAAAATTACACTATTTGCCAATAAAATCGCAACACCACGGAGGCGGCAGCAACAAACGCGAGAATTGCATAAAAGATACAGTATTGTTGGGTAAGGCAAACGATTAGCAATTGAACGCATGCTTAACTGTTATTACTGCCAGAAGCGGCTACTCTGGGTACTGATTTGATCTCGCTCTTTAACTCAAAATTATCTGCCAATATAATTATGTCTTTTACCCACATTATATCGTAAGTGTACAGTACAATAAATACGACTTTGCTATTTGCTTTCGTTCCCGGTGTAGCATTTTTTACGACCAGCAATGTATAATCTGTTATTGCCATTTCTGTGAACTAATAACAAATTTGATAATTATAAGTATTTTGGACGCATTTTATTTTTATAGAAGCTGGTTGAATCTGACAGGTTCGAGTAGGGAATTTATCGAGATGCGACAACGGCACTAATTCAACAACAAAAATATATGCGAAATTTAGTTGTGTCGAATGTAAAAATACAATACTTATAGAATACGAAAAATAATCGAAATTATATTTCAGTGTTTCGATTTTGACATCTCAAAACTTAATTGGGACCGTTACATGGAAGATTACTTTCTGGGCATCAGAAGATTTGTTTTGAAGGAAGATGACTCGACCATCGCTCGAAGCAGAAAACTAATATTAATGTATGTTTTACATTCTTCCGTTTCTAAATAATACAGTATCTAACGCAATGTTATCTCTTTTACAGGAAATATTATATTATTTTACTCGCAAAATGTGTATTGCTTTTCGGATTTCTTTACATCCTGAGTTTCTATTCATTCTAATTTTTCCTAGATAAAGTTTATTGGTTTTTTAAAGTTAAAAGCTATTATATCCTAGTATTCTTGTAACAATTATTACTCTGTCACGATATAAACCATAGAATATACTAAGAAAATGTGATTATCGATGTACCAGGAAAAAAGTGATGTCTAAATTTTTGTGTCTAATTAAAACCTTCAAATCGATGTGAAATCTTTAATATTTCTTATATGATAAATAAAGCAATTGCTGTTCAACTGCATATAAATTGATTTGAAATTCGTTGTATAACAGATGAAGAACAAATTAAAGCTCCAAAATGGACTTTTCACACTAGTTAGCTATTTTATGTTATTCATTAATTTTCATAAAAATAAAGCAAGTTTGTTCATTATCATAATGCCAAAGTTCCTTCATCCACATAAAATCATATTCGCTTTTTCATTATCACGGAAGTAATTTTACATTGAGGGAAAACTACGACTTCAATTAAAATTACGATTAAGCAGAAATAAAAATAAGCTTTTTCTAACTGTTGCATAGCTTGTTTCTAAGTGTCTTAGTTATTTTAAAAAGCTTATTTTGCATTAATTAATTTTAAGTGGGGAAGGCGTAAACTTCGTGAATTGTTCATCAAATGAAGAAACATGATTTAATTAAGTAAATTTTAAAACAGTATAAAACAAATTCGGTAATTGCAAAGAAAAACTTCTAATACAGCATTAGGAGAAATTCTGTGCAATGATAAATAAAACCACCATAAAATGTAACTTTTTGTTAGTACAAGGACCTAGTTCATTTGTTGTAGTTTGTTTTAACGCACTTAATTTTCCTAGCAAGAGAAGTTTGTGTTCTGAAGAACTACCAAAATGTTTGAATCAACCCAAATTCTTATAAGAAAATTCATAGCTTTGAGTGATTTGTACGCTTTCATGTGATTAAAATTTAAAAATTGGGTTGTTAAGATAAAGTAGTGTACGATGTAACCATATCTTATGTTCTATCTTCGGCAATGAATTGCGATCCTCTATGAACGAATTGGAGTCATTTTCGTACGGATCAACTCCACCACAAATAAAAATTATTACTTTTGTACCAGTCAGAGTCTTGACCTGTAAGAGTTTTTCAATAACCAGCTAAAAAATTTTTTTATCTTCTATGCGTGATAAATGTTCAGACACAAGCCTAAATTATAACACCTCCACAAACAGCTTGTCACAAATATGGCACAGAAGGCAGATCTTGCAGTAGAGAAAACATATAGAAAACTGGCATGAACGACATTTCACCATGACGATTTGGTCACGTGAATTCATGTTCATGCAAGTTCTCTATATGTTTTCCACTTCAAATTAGTGCTGGAATGTTAAGCCCGTGTACATCATACCTTTCCGATAGCAATGGAGTCATTCCAGTCATCCATTTAACTCTTTGCGGGGAAAAGATTTCAATTGAAATAACGTGACTTCTGATGTTCAACAGAAGTTATGTGTAGTCCATCAGAGCCAACTGCCACTTTTTTTTCCATATCTGGACTCGGCTTTCATCTATGTAACTACGATCTCGTGATTAAGGAAGGACGGATGGATGAACAGAAACACAACAGTGAAAATTTGTAAATCTAAAATTTTTTCGAATTGCAGCCCAATTAACAATTAAGTACTCGAACTTAACGTGAATTACAACACTTTCTGGACGGTAATTTAATTTCGAAATACCAAAAACTAAATAAAAATTCATAGAGGATTTTCAAATTAACATTTTCAGTAGCATATTTTAAAATATCAGAAAATAGACTACAGTTAAATTGATAATCCACAAAATATGTTGCTTCGTGTCTTGCAGATATTTGTAAAGTTATCGACGATAAGTTACGCAAATTATATAAACTTTACGAAGAAAAGTGTATCGAACCTATACTACTTATGCAGCCATAATTTTCTGTACGTCGACCCTATATAATAAAAATTGTCTTTCAGCTTAATCATATATATGCCGAACATATGCATTTGTTTATGTTCTTCTGTCCGTTCGGAGTAATTGCATGATAAAAGGGAAATGTTTAATCAGCACAACATACTTTATATTACCTCGACATAGACTGTTTTTTGAACTTTTGAGTTTATCATCATCCTATCTATATGTCAAAATTGAATTAACCTTAATTTTATTTTTCAGATTTGATTTTCTTTTATTAAATCCAACAAAACTTTTGAAGAAAATATTATGTACGTTTTACAAGTTGTAAAATTGTGTTGTATGTCAAAATCATTTCAAAATTGACACGAAATAAAACATTGAGAAAGAGTCAAATCAGAACTTTGTTGGACCACATTTGTCCCGAATTACATGAACAAGTCGACTTTGCATACTTTTAATTAATTTATCAATGATATTCTGCCCAATTTTTGACCAAACCTTAAATAATTCTTTTTTGTACAATGATAAAGATTTTCTATGGATAAGAAGAATACAGCGGTCTAATTCATCGCACAGATGTTCTGTTATTAAGTTTAAGTCTGGTGACTTGGTGGCCATTCAAAAACTTCGATATCATTTTTATTGAAATATTTTCTGAGAAACAATGCTGTACGATTGGAATCATTGACTTCTTGAAAGACAAATTCATGTTCAATCCCCGTTTTTTTCGCTGTTGCCACTAAATTGTCTTCAAGTTTCTGTTTGTAATCTACTGATCTCATGCGATCGTGAATTTGAACAATATTGCCCATTCCAAACCTTGAAAAACACACCCAAACCATTAAGGTGAGTGTTTTATTGTTCCCACAGTTTTATTTTTATTGAATACTTGAGTTTTCTTTTTCCAACCAAATTTTTGCCGTTTAGTATCCTGCAAACTCTCGTTTTGACTGATCACTCGAAATAATACTGTTCCAAATCTCTACGGGCATGTCCACAAATTTTTTGGCAAAAGCCAGTCTTTTCTTCTGATTCACTGCTGAAATCATTGGTTTTTCTACGATCCGCTCTTCCGTGGAAACCCTTTTTATTTAATCATTTATTTCTTTAGCTATTATAAAACAGTTTTTAGTGGCCTCACGGTAAATCATTGCATCTTCTCTTGATGTTGTGGCCTAAGAGCGTTGTCCTGGTGGTAAATTTCTCACTGTACTGTTATTTAAATATTTTACCATTACTTTTCTAACACCTTCTCGTGATATTTGATGCTTTTTTTGCAATAATAGAAAGAAAATCGCCATTTTTACGCTCATGTATTAATAAAATCTGCACTCTTTCTTCGAGATTCAATTCTGTATTCTTTGGCAAACTTTCTTATTGATACGGAAAACTATTTAATTCTCAATTCTGGAATTAAATTTTGTATTATACTCAATTTTAAATTAATTTCTTACTGTACTTACGACGTTTTCTTTGCTGTCAACTTCAATAGATATAAAAATACTTCACTCGTCGCTCTTCAATTGTTTACTGGTGAAACAATTGAATCAGTTAGCTAATGTTTTATGCAAATTAGCAAGGTTATTAAATTTATGCAAAGAAGTTAACTGACAAAAATGCATTTTTTTAAATGTTAAAAAATAGAATTTTTTCGCTTCTCAACTTTGAAATGATCTTGACTGCATCTGTAAAAATATCTAATTCTTTGATTGGGAAAATTCTGTTCGAATCCAACATTTATAATTAAATATATAGAGATAAACACTACATTTTTGGTCAAACAGATGCTTTTCTTTCCTGCTCGTTTTTTTTTAGTTTTATTTCTATTGTAAAACATACAGACACGACCTAAATTATTTTCTTTGTTAATAGTCTGATCATTTAAACCATTTCAATTAAATCCGTTCGTTTCCGTAAACTGTCCTCGATTTTAATAAATAATAATAAATAATTCTTAATAAACAATAAATAATTCTTTATTGATCACAGAAAGTGTGTTAACTGGAATTTAACTGATGAGCGTCACTTCTGCAACTTTCGTCTTTTCTGTGTATTTTCTAACGTGGTTCGCGACATGGCGTCTCTTCCGTGTTTCGTTATTTCGTAATTCGAACCAGCCATTTCAATTACGAACGTCTTTCGGTGCCACCCATCGTTAGGTGCATGCCCACTTGCTATTATAAATGTATTATGAAACACGCATTTGAGAAGAATCATTCTTTCTTAAGAAGAAGATTAATGCGTTCATTGTTTTTCTTGTTTTACTTTCCTAGTTATTATGTATGCATAACAAGAGATAGAACGGGAATCGTGTTAAATTTCATCCTCACAGTTTTTCCTAAACCTCCACGTTTTGAGATTTCTTCAATAGAAATATACTCAATAATGGCCAACAAAATTCGTGAATATGTACTTATGTTTCTGTGTATATTGGCGTCTATTTCGCTTGTTATTGCAAAATGGGATAAGTATTAAAAGAATGTCATGGTGGCTTTTATATGAAGAACACAAGTAGTATAGAAATGATGCATTCTGGGGTACAAAAATTAATTAGTATATAAATTTAATATAAAAAATTTTTTTTCGTAAATAAATTTTTTTTTTTAAATATTAAAAAATTTTTTTTTGAGTTATATTGAAATAAAGACCGATACAGTATATTATAATTTGTATAAGAATTTAATAATTTGTATAAGAATTTAATATAAAAAAACCGATAACACAACTCNAGTAGTATAGAAATGATGCATTTTGGATTACAAAAATTAATTAGTATATAAATTTAATATAAAAAATTTTTTTTTTCGTAAATTAATTTTTTTTTTTAATATTAAAAAATTTTTTTTGACTTATATCGAAATAAAGACCAATACAGTATAGATTATATTTTAATTTGTATAAGAATTTAATATAAAAAATTGATAACACAACATCGAAACTCGCGCCCTCTATATTACAACTTTTTATTTTTTATTTTTTTTTAAATTATATCGAAATAAAGACTCATACAGTGTAGATTATATTTTAATTTGTATAAGAATTTAATAATACAAAACGGAATTTAATAATATAACATAACTTTTTATTCGATTCACCCTTCTATCATACCCTGGAACTTGGTCGTGTAAACCCCGTGCTATCTCTTTGTTTGAAAACTCGCGCCATTCTCAGTTCTAACATGGAAGCGTATTGTGTTTAAAAACGATTTGTTCCTAAAAATATGATTTGGTGTTAGTGTTTAACGAAAATGTGATTGATTTAGGTAAGGAAAATAACAGAATTATCGGATGACTTTTTTTTACCGATCTCTGTAGTTTTTAAAGAAAATTATTGGTTTTTATAATATATTTCTTAACGGAATTATTGGGGGGAACGTAATATATTTTAAAAAAATAACGGACCGCGTTTTTTACCGACCTCTGTAGTTTTTAAAGAAAATATTATTGGGAGAAATCTTTCACCCTAAAACAGTCCTCTGAAGTAAGTTGTGGGACTGCTTTCTTTAAATAATTACCCCAAAGCGGCTCTGATTTGCGGATAATAAAAAAATCTTTCTCTACTACACCCNATCGATTTTAAAGAAATAAAAAATAGTTAAAAGAGTCCATTGTTTTTAAATCTAGTAATTAATTATATTATCGTTGATAAAGAAAAAAACTTACGTTCTGTGCGTAATGAGATGTCGGTACAAAAAGAAGTCTCTGAACAGAAATATTGAATGCAGGGAGGTGCTTTCGGTAGATTAATTAAAAAATGCAGCTGGGAGCTTAACTTCAGGGACTGTTTTGAGGGGTAGTAGAGAAAGATTTTTTTATTATCAGAAATAAGTCTATGATGGAATGCAGCAGGGGGTGCTTTCGGTAGATTAATTAAAGAATGCAGGGGTGTAGTAGAGAAAGATTTTTTTTATTATCTATAAATCAGAAATAAGTCTATGAACAAAATATTGAATAGATGATGGAATGCAGTTCACAGATTAACTTCAGGGGGTGTAGTAGAGAAAGATTTTTTTATTATCCGCAAATCAGAGCCGCTTTTGGGTAATTATTTAAAGAAAGCAGTCCCACAACTTACTTCAGAGGACTGTTTTAGGGTGAAAGATTTCTCCCAATAATATTTTCTTTAAAAACTACAGAGATCGGTAAAAAACGTGGTCCGNGACATTCGAGTAAATATATACTTAAACTAAACTTTTGTTTAATATTTCAAACAAACCTATCGATTTCTCTAAATTGTTCGTGCAGCACGCCAAAAAGCATTTTTCATTAACACGACGTTGTCCTTTTCTTCTTCTCAGACGTTTCTTTCGTAAGGTGAGTTGACAATCGAATTTCTAATTTTCTTCCTAAACAACTTTTCGTGTATGAGATAGAGCAGACTTCGCCCATTCGCTACTTTTTGTAATGAATATTCTTTCGTGTAATATTGTAAAACAGTCAGAATTCTCAGAAATGTTCATAGAATTTGCACGTTAGCAACTGCAGAACTGACTCACTTTTGCTTGTACATACGAGTGTCTTCAACGCAATCGTTCACAATAAACGAATATTGGAAGGTCAAGACCACATCTATAGAAACTCGATTAATCGTAAAGAGCATAATCAGATTTGAATGGAAACCCTTCAAATCATAAGATAATGTTTTACACTATGATAATATCAATTTTGATTTGTGCTTAATTGAGAATTTGAAATTTTGTTTTCTTTTTCTTTCATTATACCAAAGTCTAAATTCCTTCAATTCGAATTATAAAGAAAACACGTGAAAAAATATGGATTGCGCAAGGATTCGGCAAGTCATTCCGGAAAACAACAGGAAAAGTTTAATTTTCAATAACCAATGGAAATTTCTATCGATGTGCATGAAATTCTTAGGTTTGAATTTTGAAAAGAGATTTTCCCTACACATCGCGCTCATGCTGGCGGGAGCCAAAATATATCCAATTTACTACGTTTTTGAAACAATCCTTCAATCCTCGAAAGGGAAATTATGAGCAGTCGATTGGCTTATATTTCTTTATTTTATGTTCAGTATGTCCATTGAAATATTTTCTTTCTATTATTTTCATGCCACCAAACGGATCATCCCATTTAAAATCAATAGCGCAAACGAAATTATTCAACCTGAAACTAACGAAGGACACAATAAACTATTATTACTGAAAATCTGTTTGATATGGGTAACGAGCATGGCATAGTTTTTGGCATTCCATTTCAGCGTAACTAAAGGTCGTTACAAAGAGAACGATATAAATAGATTAGTTTCCAGACATCTGTTTAATTACGAAGACGAAGAATGCTTATTACATTATTTCACGTTCTTCTGTCTTGTATTCTTCATTGTTATTGAAAATAATTTCTTACTTCTCTTCTGCATGCAAAGAAGTTGAAAGTATTTTTAAATTAATTAGAAAAAGCTTGCATATTGAAGATCATCCATCGCACATAATTGCCGAGGCTCAACTGAACTACAGGAAGCTGACGTTTATTATAAACGATCTCAATGTCGTTTATTCGCCAATATTACTTTTCTGGACTGTTTTTGTCAGTGGTAATGTCGTATTTCAGATCGGGTATATCCTCAACATCGACAAATCTCACCTTACAATATTCGACATTTTTTTTATTGTTTTCAATTCCGGTGTTAAATTTCTATTATTTTCCGACGTATGTTGTTCTTCTTCTGACGTTACCAAAGCTGCTAAAGACGTCATCGACGACATTTACGAAATGTCTTTGAAGAGCGATGACAAATGGATCGAAGAAAAGACGTTTCGGTTTTCGGTCATCTCTCTACAAAATTTGCCGAAATTTTCTGGCTACAATATGTTTAACGTAAACACCAATCTCTTGTTGACTATTGTGAGTGTTATTGTTACTTACACTGTACTTTTAATTCAGTTTTCTGTAAATGTTGCTTCGTAAGTGAATTACGTCCGTGTGTATGTATTACCATATACGAAGACTGCAAGGTCGTGTAGAGATTTGGGATAACTGATGAGAGGGCAGATATCTTCTGACCTCTTTCCTATTATGTTAAATCATAATTAAACATTTGTCCTTGCAGTAGCAAAGAAAAATATTTTATTGCTTTCTGAAGGATTTATTGGCACTTTTACCCAATCTATACTAATATTCTAAAGAGGTAAAGTAAGTTTGTATGTAGCGGGGTAATCTCCGAAACTACTCATCAGATTTCAAAAATTCTTTTACCGGTATTTAGAATGAAACTTCAGGGTGGACATAGGCTGTACATTATTCCGTTAAACGTTCGTATAAATTAAAAGATATCATATAAGTTTAAGGCTTTTATATCTAACAGATGACGTTACGAGTACGACGAAGTTTGCTTTTCTGTGAGGATGAACTAAAGCGGATCATCATCATCTATCTATATAAATAAAAATGTAATGTTCGTTAATTCTTACCGATTCCTTTGAAATTTTGACACAACGTTGCATTCGAATACGCACGTGCTTTTATATAATATAGGCTTATATGTTGAAATTTCCTCACTGGGTGGAGATAGAAAGGATTAAGGCTTAGCATGAAGAACTCTGCTTCTATTTATAGTATTTTAGATGCGGTTTTTTGCGATTTTGATTGCGTTATAATAGGGTACGTCGAGAGAATGTACACTAAGAAGGCATTTTTATAAAATTCTCCCCACCCCCACGTGGAGTGTTATACATTTATAGTAGATACATTTGAGCCACAACAACGCGTGGCGGGATCTGCTAGTTACTTATATTATTATAGTCTAAGACATTTCTTAGTTATAATGTATGGCACCTGTTCAGAATTGAAACTGGATCATTTATTTGGTAAAAACTAATTTAAAAATTCAATAACATCTAGCATTCGTTGAAGTGTTAAAGTTTTCCTTTGCCTTTCTTGACAATGGTCATTGATACTGGAATCGGTGCGTGCTGGCTGTAACTGAATATTATTACAGAAAAACATTCAATTTGGAAATTATATACTCTCCAAAATACTTAATCTATTTGATCAATTTAACCAATGACAAATTTAACCAAAACCACTTACATTTTTAACTTACTATACCATTAATATTTCTAAATACATTAAGTTCTTTTATCGCATTAAACTGCGTATTGAGACCAATACTAGAAAATTTAAAAATGTATTGGATAAAATGGTTTAAGGAACAATATGTTAATGGAAACTCTACAATATTCTAAATTTCTATTCTTCGCTGCCCTTCCTCATAAACGTTGGTAAAAATAATCGCAATCATTAGTTAAATTTCAGTCAACGCTCTTTCGGGAATCGAACAATAATTCTTAATACTGAGAATAGTATACGGAAGCAAACGGATTGATTAAAATGATATAAATCAACAGACTATAAACAAAGACACAATTTTAGTCGCGTTTATATTTTGTAGAATAAAGTTAAAACTGAAACAAACGTGCAGGAAAGAGAAACATCTGTTTGACACATAATGTAAAGTTATATTTCTTATGAACGATGAATGTTTAGGATATCGGAAAGATCTGTCCATAGTCGTGTTGAAAGCCACGAATCACGTCGTTATTCCGGCTCTGTGCGTTTTGTTTTTAGGTGAAAATCTCATTGTCAGATAAAAAAATGTTCCGCGAATGGAGTAAAACACAAAACTCCGTTATTAAAGTGACGAATACTAACGATAACTAAGATGAATAGAGGAAGGGACTTTTGACACTGGGAAAACACGAGATACTGTTGTATTTATTTTTTAATAAATGCTCTTTGTTATTTATCAAAAATACTAACAAAATCGGTTTTATAATTGGAAGTCTTATTATTGTTTAAGTTTCAAAAATATTTTCAAAGAAAGTGAGTTTTTCTTTGGTTACTTATGGTAAGAAGGCTGTTTGATGTTACTCCATGCCTGGAAATTAATCATTTAGCCTACGTGTGAAGTTTACTGCGAATATTTCACCACAGCTAAATCGTACGACATCTACACACCTCTTGCCGTGTTTTAATACAATAAAATATAAACGCGATAAAATAAATTAATTGTTTTGTGACGTCATAAAAATTGCTTGGTTTCGTCTTTATCTCGTAGTTTAATACGAAACGAATCAATACTTGAATTTTAAATAAATCGCTGTTTATCCAGTAATATAGAATTTAGTTGTGCCACAGATTTTACTGATTTACAAATACACTAATATCCTTTCTATCTCAACGAGGGATAAAAAGTATTCCCGCCGTTTTAGCTTCTTCAAATGTTAAATATAATACAGTAATAGGATTCCTACGATGGAGAATTATTTCCTTTCATTTTGCATAGCAATGATTTTGTTTAATAATGCGTAACATCAACTACATAATACCAATTACATAACGCTGTACTTTTCTAATACATTAACGTATCCAATCATTACTTCGTTAGATTTATAACCGTGTGGACAATTGGCTGAGAGTAGAATTTGACGATTCATATTGCGAACATAAAAATTCTAAACTTGAAGTAATTATAAGAAGACGTGATGTAATATAACGAGTCAGCAATTATATTTTAAAGCGTTCCAAGTCCAAACATATAGATATCCAGCAACGTGATCGTTAACTTTCCCGGCATTATGTGAAACTACGCGTAACGCCATCTCTTACACTATATTTTTTTTAAAATAAATTTTAATATTTTTATTATTATACAATGGCAGAAAGTGTAATTTTCAAAGTAGTGATTGGTGTAATAAAACTTGCATATACTAATAACCAGTAAAATCGTCATTAATTTATACTGCAGATATGACGTACGACCCTCTTTATCTCCTCACTCCATCCATTTTTAACCAACGAAATTTAATAGCATCGATTTCCCTAATCAAATCAATTCGTAATAATTATGGATTAACACGAAAGACGATTTATAAAACGCAATTACTCATTAGAGATTATGTCTTAACGTCATTTATACTTATTCAAATCTCATCAGCAAGAAGTCAGCCAGAATGGATGAGGAGAAGGAAGTAAACAAGTAGGCGCTTTCATTTAATCTAATATATAATCGAGACGGGTTGAGGATAATAATAATAATAAGCACAGAGCTCAAACGGAGGGAGGCTCTGCGCTAACTTTCAACTCCTAAACGGTTAGGAGTTGAAAGTTGAAATTTGGTACACAGTTGGTACGTTACGAGAATGCACACTAAGAAGAGATTTTTCGAAATTCCTCCCCACGGGGGAGAGAGACAGGATTAAGGTTTAACACTTCCATCAACAATGGAAGTGTTAAGTAACAATGCAAATTTTAACAATGGAAGTGTTATGTAACAATGGAATTGTTAAGAGAAAGCGACGTGCAAGACGCAGATGCAGATTTTTCGTTTTTGCGGGAAATCGAACATATTTTTAGACCCATCTAAAAATTCTGTAATTAGTCTGGAAACAAGGGGACCCAATTCTTTCATTCTGTGAAAACGGGTAAGGTTGACTGTAACGTAATAATCTTAATCTTAGTTATCGTTACTTTTGCCCGAGCAACGCCGGGCACACCTGCTAGTTAATTAATAAGAATTGTAATCAGATTCGTAACCGCATACTCATGGGAAGTCCAAATAACAAGGATCTTGCGTGACCATCGATTTAACGTGATTTGAATAATTGTCAACTGTAAAAATTCGTCCGATGGAGAATTACTTTTAATAAAATAAAAGACAAAACTGTCCAAAAAGGATCACCATTTATTACTTGTGTTCCAAGACTAAAACATTTTCGGCGACTGACCTTCCTTTTTAGGCTACTTGTCGCCGTAAAGGGCAACTTCTCTAAAAATCTACATTTTCCAGCGCTACTCTTTAGTAGATAAAAAGAAGAAGAAAAACCCCAAAAGAAGGTATGATGGAAGCAAGACAACTGCATGTCACCAGTTCCTTTTTCAGAAATTTTATAAAATTTTAATTGGATGTTTTGTGTTTTTTAAAAGGACTTTTTGTGAACTTTACGGCGACAAGTATCCTAAAAAGGAAGGTCAGTCGCCGAAAATGTTTTAGTCTTGGAACACAAGTAATAAATGGTGATCCTTTTTGGATAGTTTTGTCTTTTATTTTATTAATTGTCAACTTATAATTTTCCTTTTAGTGTTATTTTAGATTGTAGCAAATCAAATTACTCTGGAATCGAATTTGAAAATAAAATATTTAAAGAGATTGAAAGTGTTATTAATTAAAGTAATTAGGAAAAGCTTGCTTATTGAAGATCATCCTTCGCATATAACTGCCGAGGTTTAAATCAACTATAGGAAGATGACATGTATTCTAAATGACCTAAACGCCGTTTATTCGCCGATGTTGTTTCTTTGGACGATTATGGCGAGTGGTAATGTTATATTCTTCATTGGATATATTCACAACACAGATAAATCAAGTATTTTCACACTATCCCTGTGAAAATACTTGATTTCACAGGATAATTGAATCAACTATCTTATTGGTTTCTTCCCATTCTGGTTTTGAAGTATTGTTGTTTTCCAATATGTGCTGTTGTTCTTCTAACGTTACTAAAGCTGCTAACGATGTGGTAAAGGAGATTTACGACACGTCTTTGAAAAGCGATGACAAATGGATCGAAGAAGGAACATTTCGCTTTTCCACGATCGCTCTGCAATATTTTCCGAAATTTTCATGGTTATATGTTCAGCATAAATATAAAAATCTCTTAGTAATCATTTTCAGTGTTATTGTTACTTATACTGTACTTCTAGTTCAATTCCGTGTGAAATAAACACCGCTTCACGAAAGAATTAACACGTACGCATCTCATCGAAATCAGTTTTAGAAATTCTATAATAGAAAATGCTTCACTCGCGATTCACATAGACATCGTTAAACTTTACTTCTACGAAAAATCCACCAGTGGACGAGTGGATAAAACCACCGAAGATGGGTCGTGGGTTCGCACCTCGCCGGCGATCTGACCACACAGAGTTTTCCGGACATTCCTGACACCTAAAAAGGGGGTTCAGAAATCTTTCAGTTTCCAGTAGAAAGTCCTCCCGGGAGGTATCTCCATGACAGATCTTCCGGAAGTTGAGTTGCCGTATACAAACAAACATACGTTCAGGGGAGAAATGTATAAATTTAAAAAACCTTTCTGAAAACGGGTCTATATCGGGTCTATTTTTTTTCTTTGAAACTCTTTATTTTAAAATTTTTATTTTATGTTTAAGTGTTGCCATTTACAGCTATGACGCAGTAGGGGGATGATTTGTTAGGTACTTAAGGCCTGTATAAGAGTACAGTAACCTCGTATATCTTCTGAAATGTATTTTGTTTGTCAAAATATCTGTCGTAATATTTAAAAACATAAACAAAAATAAAGTAGTTAAAACACTGTTTCATAGATTTCGTCAATACTTAAGAAAACTCATAAAATGTGTTTAGTTGTCACATCGAGCATGCTTAATAAACGTCATATCGATGTAATTATGTAATATTAACAAGTCCCGTGACACGTTTTTCTCGGTTATGATGTCCGACACGCGCATGTTCGAACCTCCGGTTTTAAACCGGTTTACGCTGAAGGTTAGAAGCGTGTTACTACATTTGTGCTTACATATTAAGCAGAAATGGAAAACACCTATATTGGTAGGTTTCGTTTTCCAAGATAATACCTAATTAATTATGGTATTAAACAACGACAGTAAATTTAGCCAAACGAGTTCTAGTAGTTGTAGCCAGTAAAGGAAATGTACGACAACATTCTGTTTGCTGTCACGCATTGATCTTAACGACTATTGAATCGGCTCCGACAAATTTTCAGGTAAGTTTTTGAAATTCCAAATTAAATCCTTTCTTGAGACGTAATTAAAAATCTACGAAAATTCGCAGATTAGATAGATTAATTAGAGAAATGTTGGCGCTTCTATTGAATTTCAAATTATTTTCTCAAAGCAGCATAATTAATCTCTCGGATTTTTACTGTATCATCTTATACAAGATTGCGCCTCGTATACCAAGAAGTAATCGAGAGATTTAAACAGTTAGTCTCATCAATAAAGAAAATTTTTATCGCACATATCGTTTTTACTTTCCCGGCTGTTATATAGGCTATAACAAAGGAAAATATCGCCATCGGTAAAAATCTGACTCCCTAAAAAATTTTTGGACTTAGGAAATCTTGAAAAATCAAGAAATGCAAAAAATATTCGGATGTTTTTGTATGTGCGGATGTTAATGTGTGAGGGAGGCACTATTTTATTCATCCTGTTTGAAGGTCAATACCGTAATTAGCCATTCGATGCCCTGTACAAAAATTTGCATCTAGGCCCCTTAATTAATTACGTTTGGAAAAATAATAAAACTAATATATTTTGGCTCCCCTTCCAAGTGGGTCCTGTACGGGTGCACCGGATGCATCTACCTAGTTAAGGCACTGTTGAAGCTTTATAACTCCCGTGCTTTTTGTTGAAAATTTCTGTAATTTCTTAGGGAAGTTTGTTTATTAGTGGGATCGATGCTATTAAATTTTAATAATTAAAGGTCGATGAAGTGAGAAGATAGAAGAGGTCGTGCGTATCTCTAGTAGGGTCCGACGTAATCACGAGTAAAATGGCATCCATATCCTCAAAATTAAGCTTTTTGCCATTTTATCATATTTACAAATATAAAAATTTTTAATAATAAAATATCGTAACAGATAATGCCATTAAACGTTGCTGGGAAAGTAACTCGTTGATGCATTTTATAAAGTGTTTAAGAAAAGAAACTGAATTCGATTATGCTAGAAAATGGCGATTTTCTTAACCATATTTTACGCGATTATCTGCGATTGTTTACTTGTTAATTATAATTTATTTATTTTAGACTATTAATTAATTTTAAATTTATTACTTAAGAAACAAATATATTCAGAATTTAATACGAGAACGTTTCTAATTTATTCGCGCGAGTCATTCTTTCTCTTTCTCTTGGATGTAATTTTAATAAGTGACAGTAATGTTTTCCTTATTGGTGTTTTAAACAGACATTTGCGATGAATAATTTTTCTAATTTAAATTTCCGGTAATACTTCTGTTAACAGAAGACGAATGCGAATAGATAAAATGTACAGGAATGAACAGAAATTTTAATATTTTTACTTTGTCTTTACAATATTTGATTTAACTTTCGCCTCAACCCTACAGAAAAAGTTTTATTAAATGACTAAATTTTATATTTTCCCTTCGATTGGCAAGATGATTGTCTTCTTGGCATCGGTTCAAGTCGAAGATTGAAAAACTCGTTCTGATCTAGCAAACAACCACAATAAACATTTCTGTCTTCTAGAATTCTCAAATAAATTTGGTTTTTTAATTAATTAATTGAATGGAACTTAAAAATTTCGGCGAATTATTTGCCAATTGAATACCGGTTTTAGTCGACAATAATGAAGACAACGTTTCACACGACTTCTGTCAGTTACTCCGGGCCTATTGCGTCATATACTTAAGATTTCCTATCAGTTTAAGATACTACTATTTGTACCTAGCACAATAATTCCAGTTAAATTGCGAATAAATAAAGAAAATAAAGAAGCAAATAAATACAACTTAATACACTACAGGCAGTTGTTAGGTGCCGTGTCTTATTAATTCCGGGCTACGTAACTGGACTTAGTTGGTTACGTAAGCCTCGTTTAGCAATTTCTAATACGGCATTGTTTTTTTAATAATATATTTATAGTTATAATGTTTAAAGTATTTTTTTAAACTTTTTTCTACTTTATAGCTTTTTCTTTGCTATAGTTTAAAATGCTTTTTTTTCTCTATGCGTTCGTAAATTGTTCTATTGTTTATTGAGGAAGATATTACAAATCAATTGCATCAACTTTGTATTAATTAAAAAACACTATATGATAATTACTCAAAGAAATTATATATTCTATATATTGATAATTACTCAAAGAAATTATATATTCTATTGTTATGCTAAATATTTCGGGTGAACTTAGTGCTAGATTAGAAATATCTGTATAACAACAACAGAAACGACCAGGATAAGTATTAAACTAATTGCGGCTGTTGTTTTCTTTAGAAAAAGAATGAAGAAATCTCTGGTGGACGGTTTTTTGTCGTTCCACTTTTCTCGAATCGGTTATTTCGTCGGTGGACATCCTCAACTGTGCGTTGCGGCCGTCTTATTCGTCTCCTTAATTTTGGGAAGTGGATTTCTCAATTTGTCCATAACCAGAGACGTCGAGTACGTCTATAGTTCAATCGACGGAAGAGCCAAAAGAGAGAAGGAATCCGTGGAACTCTTGTTCTCTAGAAAGGACACGAACAAAGACGGTTTACTCAGAAGCAGCAGTTACAAACATATAGCCACTGTCATTGTTTCGGCCAAAAACAACGGTTCGATGATGAACCAGGCGTCCATAGATGAATTAGTTCGAATTGACGCCATCGTTCGAAACGTCAGTTTCTTTTGGAAAAACAAGTTCTTCAGTTATCGTCACGTCTGCCTGAAGAACGATCGTAACCAATGCCAAGAAAATTTCATTTCTTTGGTGAAAAACAAAATGAAAAATCCTGAAAAGCTTACTCTCAGGTATGTTTATTTTTCTCTTAAGTAAATACACCTTTGTAATTTATACTTATTTACAGTTTCTTACGAAAGAAATTGAGCCTCATACTTCTGTTTATAAAATTAAAACTTTTTTCTGAAATTAGATTAATCTTTTACAGATTTATAAATACAATATTTGTTGGTAAAATAAATATTTAATTAATAGTTAATAAGTTTATTATTAAAAGCAATATATTTTTTAATTTGTGCAAGGCCTCGTATGTATGAGCGAGTCCTAATAATTTAAACGTAAATCTATTAAACTTTTTTATCACTTATTTTCTTCTGGAAAATAAGCAGTAGAAGTTACTTCTAATGAAAAACAAGAAATTTAATTTAATTTATTTTAACCGAAATAGGTTAAATTAAATACCGTGGTTTCTGTTTCCTTATTCTCAGTCTGATGGGGCGATTGGCAGACCACGGGATGACCTCGACCCTTTCAACACTTATTATAAAATAACAAAAAGTTTAATTTGAGAGGGGAAATGAGTTTTGTAACAGGTTATAAATGCTAATACCAAGTAAAATTTTCATCAAGCCCGATCCCACAGGAGATAGGCTACACGACCCCCTCGACTTTTAACTACCAAAATTTAATAGCATCAATTTCGCTGCAGAATTTTAGAAATTTTCGACAAAACTTACATGAGTTATTAAAGCCGCAAAATGGATAAACAAAATTATTCCTCCCCATACACACACATACCGTACATACGAGGAAAAACCTCTAATTTTGCATTTCGCGACTTTTTAAAGCACCCCGAGTCCAAAAATGTAAACATTTCGGCGTGTCATTTCCTAGTCGATCGATATACAGTAGAGCCTCGATTATCCGACCCCCGATTTACCATCACATCGGTTAACCGACCGTCCTAGTCGGCAAATTTCAAATGTCCGCTAGTGATGTGGCGCTAAAATATTTGACTATGTCTTGGCTACTTTAATATTATTTTTACGTGGTTTAGCTGGCAACACTCATTCGACCATGAAAGGGAGCCAGTATTTAAACGAGGCTTAATTTTCTAATTTTTAACGATACAATAGCGACGATTATTATTTTAAAAAATTTTTGTTAGGCTTAACATCGATGAAAATTCAACGCGAAGTAGGTTAATAGCGATATACTAATATACTAATTACATGGGATATAATAATATACTACACTAATAATGTATTTTTTCATACTTTTCGGTTATCCGACTTTTCAATTATCCGACCAACCCCAGTCCCCAATTGAGTCGGATAACCGAGGCTCTACTGTACTAGTACTTTTGTACTCTCTGTTATATACAAAAGGCGGGAGAGTAAACTGAGTTACAGATACAGGTATCAGCGGCTCAATATTTTTGTAACGGATTGTATACAATGAAATAGCAAACATCTATATTCTGTAAGAAATGTAAGAAATAGAATTATAGTACCTATATTAAAGATCTGTTGTAATATTGAAATTATCTTTTCGTTTAAAAAATCGGCTGGGTAACAATTGCCGGTCCCACGAGACTACTGAATGTACTCGTTAAATATGTGCATTTATTAGTCAAGTATATGCATTTAATACGTCATTTTAAGAAATAATTTGAATAGAAATTGTTAGCCAAGCAATTTCAACAATCTTCTCGTCATCTTACGCAGTATATTTAAACGCACGATGAAAATTATCAACAGGAACAACCAGCAGTAGAATGTAAAGTGATGAAACTGCATTTTCTTATTTCGAATCACGTTATTTTCGTTTTCTGGCTGTTCGGGCAAGAAGCACGTGCGTGACCAGGGATGGTCAGACAATGGGCAATACTCTGTTTCCAAAGATGACGTTGGTGGGTGCAAATACCTTTAATTAAAAATTGTGGGTCGGGTGCCGTGAGTATCCTGCCACCGGCCAGCTTATAGCGGCATGAATCGAAATTAATTCTTATATATAACACTAGCTGTTACCCGCGACTTCGCCCGCGGAGGTTTTGCAAGCGAACCCCATTTATATTCAGTATTTCAACAACCATAGTAATTGTTATATAACACCTACCACCGAGAATGACGAAAATTGCTAAGAATCAAACGAACTATTTTCAATTTGATCAATTTTCTGGAACGTTTACAATCGTTCTATAATCGAACCAATATGTAATAACAAATTCGAATTTAAAATCGAAATAGATAAAAATATTTATAACAATGTCTGAAATGTTATTAATTTAATACACTTAAGTACTTAATGAAGACTAAACGTAACAAAAAATCGCATGTAAATTAATACAGTAGAAGCCGTTCTTCCGGTTAAGACTTAATGCTCTCCCTCACCCCCCGCGGGAGTATTTCTAAAAATTCCTTCTTAGTGTGCTGAGATGGAAACAATGTTAAATTTATGGTGTGATAATCGAGTAAAGATGAAAAATTATATAATAATATAATTTGTTATGCATATGTATTATCTAAGATTTTATTAAACATTTTTTTCTAAATTATTGTTTTCTTTAGTCTCCGGCCCCAATTAAAAATTATTTGTATGTATTTATATACGAAATTATACTCCGACTTACGTGAATTCGACTTACGCGGTTATCGCTCGTTCCCACCTATGGCGTAAGTTCGGGGTACTACTGTATTGCATTAATGTCCTGTCATAATGTGGTGTATTCAAAATTGCTATTAATTTTAAAAATACATGAAATATTTACGTATTATTATTTTTAAATATTAAAAAAAGAGATATTTACTTACTCTTTAAGAAAAACGTTGATTGTAAAGATTTTAAACCTTTAAAAATCTCAAAAAACGGCAGAGCACAAATCACATATGCTAACTAGAGCTTTCTGTACAATTTACGGTGCCTCTCATACCCAAGAAAGTTTAAATTAAAATTAAACAAAAAATATCTCACATAAAATTAATAATTAGGTATGTTGTTGCTTACACTTATCTGTTTTTTTTTCAATGTTCCTTTAGCCCTTTTAAATATCTATAAACGCAATATTTTCTACATAAAAATTTTTAGTATGAATTTTTCATTTACAGAATTACCGGTAAATTTTTGAAATTTACCGGTAAGTTTACCGAATGTTTTTGCTTACACTTATCTGTTTTTTTTTCAATGTTCCTTTAGCCCTTTTAAATATCTATAAACACAATATTTTCTACATAAAAATTTTTAGTATGAATTTTTCATTTACCGAATTTACCGGTAAGTTTACCGAATGTTTTTTTGTCAATTTATCGGTTAACCGGTAAATCGGTAAACCGGTATACAATCCCTAGTTCATATACAATGATGCTCATATTTGAAATTTCTAAATTATATAAATGGCGGATGGAAAGTGACTAGACATCGAGAAATTGCTATAAATTTTGTAATAATAATGTAATCATAATAAAATTTATATAACAATCAATAGAATTTTGTAATTCTTGCATTTTTGTGGGGAGTNTAAATTTTAAAAATTTACCGGTAAGTTTACCGAATGTTTTTTTGTAAATTTATCGGTTAACCGGTAAATCGGTAAACCGGTATACAATCCCTAGTCAGGACAAGCAATTTTATATATTTAGATAAGATTGGCGTAAGAATAACGTAAATCTGTAGAAATAACCCTACTAACGATTACGATTTTCTTATTAAAGGTATCCGAAAGAAGAAAGCAATTTCGGAGCCACATCCCCCATCCTCGGTTTAGGAGGTGTGTCGATCAACGGGAGCGGGTTCGTGCTCGATTTTAGAGCCGTTCGCCTCCTTTACTTCATGGATTACGGAACGGATAGAAAAATTCGGATGGCTTTAAAATGGGACGAAGCATTCCGCCGTGCCTTGACCCGAGTGGATTTTGACCACGTCGACGTTGACGTCTTCACTTTTCGCGGGATGGACGTCCAATCCTCCAGAAACACAGAATTGAGCCTGAAACTCTTCTTTATTGCCGTAGCCGTAATGATTCTCTTTTCGATGGTAAGTTGTGCGACATTCGACTCCATCGGCAGTAAACCGTGGGTGGGGATAGCCGGACTCTGCAGTCCCTCCTTGGCCACCGCAGCGGCTTTTGGTCTGCTACTACACTGCGGAATAGACTACTTCGATACTAACATCGTTGTGGCTTTCCTCGTGACTGGTGAGTAACGTTTTATACGTCGATAGAACATTTTCAATACACCCTTAAATCAATGCTACAAACGTAAAAATATCTGGCAGCAGCGAATAACAACGTCCGGAAAGTGGCAGCCTATCGCTATGGAGGACCCGGGATCGAAACCGGACGACTAGAAAAGACCCCCCAGAGATTTTTGGTCCTGATGTGCCGGGCCAGTCTCTCATCGCCCAATATATCCGGACTCATTGTGAGCCGGGCCAAACCCGTAACGGGCATACTAAAAGACCCTGTAGTGCCGCAGGAACAAAAACGTTAATATTTTGCCATGTAGAGTAATATTCAGACGTGTAAACTTGCAATATCTTTCGTTGGGCTAAACTCTTTTACATCTCATCCGGTGCAATTCGGGATATTCTCCCCCCCTTTTCGATTGTGATTTTAATCTATATACCCTAAATTCTATTTTACAGTATTATGACACCTGTTACACTAAACATTGTTATAAAATTACACATCTCGTGTATGGAATTTCACAAATCGTCAATAATAATATAAATATTATATAATTTTATACTTTTATAGAATAGTCGTAAACAACCGGAGTTTTAGCAATGTTATTTTATTTCACTGTTCTCTGCCTCTTGTCTTATAAATAATAAATAAATGAATATCGTTATTTACTATTAAAATTTAATTTTAATTTTCCAAAAAGCCTATGAAAATCTTAAGTATTCTCGGTGTCTTCAATACCCACTTCAAATACATCTTAAACTGCTGAGATAATTTATTAAAACGTTTTCAGCATATTGATGAATTGGTTATTTCTTCCCTGCCGGGACTGTTTGTTGAATGTCATCAATACCATTCTTTTTCGAACTTTGAAAAAAATCAAGACACTATCAATTCCGTTTTTATTTTAAAAGTTTAAGTAAATAATACGAAACGCAACAATTAAAACATTTTATCGGTTATAAATGTCAATTGCGTAAACACCGTTTGTCTTGTGAAAAACAAGTTTCCTGAGAAACCTATACAACATTTGAACTTTATGTATATTGACATTGTTTCTGTCGTTAAAATTATTTTAGAAATTCACACTTACTGATTTTTATAGGCATCGGCTTAGACGATTCCTTCGTCCTGTTGGCCGCTTGGAGACGAACAAACGAAGAAGACAGCGTGAAAGAGCGAACGAGCCAAACTTTTTCGGAAGCGGGAGTGTCCATCACCATCACTTCTTTGACCAACTTGTCTTGCTTCTGTATAGGAATCGCATCGTCTTACAGAGTTGTTCGTATCGCCTGCATTTACAGCTCTCTGTCTATCTTGATGGACTTCATCTACCAAATCTTCTTCTTCGGAGCTCTTTTGGCACTCGACGGTTACAGAGAAAAACATCGTCTTAATGGCCTTCTCTGTTATCCTGTCAAACGAAAAGATGACGGTAAGTAAATATCTTCTTTGCATTCACACTAGTGCGTGATTGTGTTCAAAAAATAAAAATCGAATAGATTCCGTCAAACTGCCATCTTAAATCTACCACAAACAATCAAGGTTTCAATGTCAGTGACACGTCGCCTACTTTTCGAAATATTTATTTATACGTTTTATTGCTAATGCAGTACAGCGTGAGATTACATTCCCTATGAAAACAAACACGCCCGAGAAAAGCTAAAATACCAAATCAAAACTTAAAGTGACATCTCCATAACAAATTAGACCTAGAGGCGGTGACCTCGTCTAACGACCATTTTGAGTGAAACAGCGAGGCCAACATCGTACTAACTTCTAAAATGCTATGGTGTATCAAAGCGAAAATAAAACTTGACTGTAAATAGTAATACATAGGAGGAAACTCGCAACTTATTTATGAGAAATGTTTTCTATGATAAATTACTCGAATCATTTCAATAATTATTCGTATTACTTTGTTTTCTTTTCAGAAAATGAACAATCTGAAACCGAAACAGACAGGGCACGATCGAATAATAGTGATGGTGCCATGAAATTCCTCTCCGAACGGTTGGGAACACTTCTCGGTAAGAAAGTAATAAAAATTTTGGTAGTGATAATATTTGCGTGTGGTGTTGCCGGAAGCATTTACAATATGAAACACATGAAAGAAGGAATAGAAGTACTGGACGCGTTACCGTCTTCCTCTTACATCACGAAGTTCTTTAAAGTACATTACCGATATTTCACAGACTATCCTCACTCGATACAAGTCGTTTTTAATCAGTCTCTTGATTATTCTAATTCTAACGTACAAGAAGAAGTAGAGAACATTCTACAAACGTTCGAGAGCTCTCCTTACATTAGTGGAAGAAAACTCACAATGTGTTGGATAAGAAAATATCTTTCCTTCATTCGCGATAAGAAAATAAACTACTTGATAAAAGATTTTAACACCAGCGATTCTCGAGGATTCGTAGAAGGACTGAAACTAGTATTTTTGAGACTTAAACCATTCTCTTATTTCCGGAAAGACATTGCGTGGAACAGCGAGCGAAACCAAATCGTTGCTTCCAGATGTTTTGTGACGTCAAAAGGAGTCAGAAGTGGAAACGACGAAAAAATTATGCTGGAAAATTTGCGTGCGACCGCAGATCATAGCAAGTATCGAGTATTTGCATACAATGCTTGCTTCGTAATTTACGAACAACACTTGAATATGCCCACCCTCTTTCTGCAAAACATAGGAATTGCCATGGGCGTGGTGTGTCTGATATTCCTAGCGTTGATACAGAATATTTCTTACGCTCTTTGTGTCATGTTGAATTTGGTGTGCATCATGGTGGAATCCGTAGGATTCATGATTCCTTGGAAAGTTAACTTGGACATGATATCGGTCACGCTTTTAACGATGAGTGCGGGAATTTGCATCGACTTTTCGTCTCACGTGGCATACGCTTACAATTGTTGTCCAGACGAATCTCCCGAAAAAAAGATTAGACTTTCGCTGTACGCAGTGGGATACCCCATAGTGCAGGGATGTCTGTCGACAATACTGTGTGTAGTAGTTTTCGTATTTGGACCTTCTTATACGTTCGTCGTATTTTCCAAGGTAATCTTCTTGGTTATGATTTTTGCCCTTTTTAACGCTATGATTCTGTTACCGGTAATCCTGAGCGTGGCTGATTCCATTCGTGGTTTTTGGAACAAGAAAAAGATCGCCATCAATTCCACTTCATAAAACATTAGAAATACACATTTGGACTCATTGTTATAGGAAAAAAGGGTTTTTTTAGTCTTGTTTCAATAAGGCGTTTGTTTCCCAAACTTTTGTGACTCGCGACTCCCTTATTCTGCTACCATTTGGAGGAGCCTTCCTAATATACCATATACAGTATATATGTTAGGAAATATATATATTTATCTATATATAATTTTTGAAGGGCTTAGACTAGAATGTTTATTAAAAATAATTCGAATTCAATGGCGAACCTTGTATTATAAACGAATCAACTGACCAGATAATATGGTACGAATAACTCTTTATTAATACAACTAAACCTTCTACATCCAGCTGATTCCTTCGAGCTACTCTCCTCCCTTTCTGTCCCCCACCTCGGCACCTACTCGATTACATTTCGTTTGTTTAAATCATCAACATATATTACATCTCCCCCTTTTCTTTTACTGCTGGTAATCCAGATACCGTTTTATGATTCGTATAGGTCTTTCACTACAAGTTTTAGGAAGGTCCTCTTCATCCGGTGGAGAGTTTTGTTTGATTTCTAGCGTTGGTTCATAAAGTTCCCTATTCCCGGATCCTGTTCCATTTTCTGACCTGGGAGTTTTTTCCTCGGGAGTATTCTGGTTGGATGATCCTGTCGATTTCTCCTCATCGATGATCTGCGGTTCGTCTTCCTGGGAGACTGTCTGGTGAATAGACGATGGGTGTAAATGTATTCTGTTTCTGCGGAACGTTCCTCTCGGAGTTTCGATAATGTAAGGTCGTGGACTATGGTGAGCCTCCGTCACTTTTCCATATGTTCGCATATCTGACACCCAGACTGGCTGTCTTATCTTAAAACGTGGAAAAGTTTTTACACCGTGGCGTCGATCAAAATAGATTTTCTGTTTATCTACCTACCCCTTTTCCTTCTTTCTTACTGAAGCGAAATCAATCAAACGAGGTATCAATTGTTAATTATTTGATGGCAGGGGTGTTCTCAATCTTCGTCTCATTAGCAGTTCTGCCGGACTATAGCCATTCTCTAATGGTGTAGATCTCATTGCTAGAAGCATCAAATAATGATCCTGTGACTCAGATTTCAAGTAATGACTTTTGAAATTTTTGACCGTTGATTCAATGAATCCATTGCTTTGAGGGTATCTTGGACTAGAAGTTATACTTGAAAATTTATACTTTTCTGCAAATTTACGGTATTCCGAGTCGACAACCTGGGAAAATTGGGTGCCATTGTCACTTCGTACAACCTCTGCAATTCCATGTGTTGCGAAAATTGATTTCATGTGGTTAATTACTGACGACGACGACAATTCCTCCAATCTGGCAACTTCAAAATATATTGAAAAGTAGTCAGCCATTATGAGATACCAATGGCTTTTTAGTTTTAGAAGATCTACCCCTACAATTCGCCAAGGTCTCTCAGGAAATTCGCTTGGGATAAGAGGCTCTTTATGATATTCTTGGTATTGGATGCATTTTGAGCAGTTCGATATCAATTTCTCAATGTTCTCCGATAAGCCTGGCCACCAAACAGACTCTCGAGCTCGGGCTCGACACTTTGTTATTCCAAGATGGCCTTCATGTAACCTGTTCAATATTTCTCCAGAAGCTTTTCTGGAAGAATAATCATGGCATCTTTAAACAGAATCTTATTTTGGAAAGTAATTGAGTTTTTCTGCTTCCAATATCGTCGTATTTTCTCGGGTATTTCGTTTTTCTTCGGCCAACCTTCTTCGCAGTATCTCATCAACGTTTTGCAAATTGGATCTCTCTCTTGTAAATACACGATTTCCGATAACCGTTTTTCAGATGCAGGAAGGGTGTCGATAATATTTTGAACGTAAGCCTCAATCTCCTCGGTCAATTCTTCATTTCTCTGTTCGGGTATGGGGCTACAGGAAAATGCATCTGCAATTATAAGCTGCTTTCCCTGTTTGTACACGATGATATCATCGTATCTCATCATTCGTAGCTTCATCCGTTGTAGTCTTGGAGTTAGACTGTCCAAAGCCTTCGACATGAAAATTGGTATCAGCTCTTTGTGGTCCGAAGTTTGACATAGCTGATTTTTAATCTCTTGGAACGATGTTTTCTATGCTGGCCCCCATAACCATTCTACGTTGCTCTTTAACAGTTCGTACAGAGAGTTTGCAACATCAGCCATCCTTGGTATGAATTTGTTTAGGAATCCACTCATGCCCAAAAATCTTTTCAGCTCTGTGNATAGATTTTGAACTGACATTCAAAAGCAGAAAATGTCTATTGACAGAAAGAACTGTCAATCCTAACTAAAGTATTAAAAATATTTTTCTGATGAGAGTAATCTATTATGGTACTAAATACATAAAATTTATGTAAATTTAAAAAGTGTTCTAACACATAGATTTTGAACTGACATTCAAAAGCAGAAAATATCTATTGACAGAAGGAACTGTCAATCCTAACTAAAGCATTAAATATTTTTTCTGATGAGAGTAATCTATGGAGAATATTCTTTATTCAAAATCGTTCAATAACTTTTACATTGAAACTTTATAATTTGTTAAGCAAAATTTGTGAAAATTTCTCTTTCAGAGGTATACAAAACTTAGCTAATTTTATTGTTNTGTCCGACAAACTTGACTTCTTTCGTTCTGAACTGACATTTTTCAGCATTTAAAGTCCATCCTGCACTTTGAAGTGTACGAAGAACATCATGCAGACGTTTATCATGTTCTTCTTCTGTGGCCCCAAATATCACGAATTCATCCATTAGTCCTACAATTCCAGGGCCCTCTTGTATTGTTTCACGTATTCGTTTCTGAAATATTTCAGGCGTCGACTTAATTCCAAACGGCAACCGTTTAAATCTAAAACCTCCCAAAGGGTGTTATAAATGTCGTCAAGTAAGATGATTCAGAATCCAATGCAATCTGCCAAAACCCTGCATTAGCATCAATAATACTAAAGATTTTTGCGTTATGAAATTGGCTGAGTGTATAGTCGACCGACACCATTGGAAAGTATTCTCTCTCAATGTTCTCATTCAATTTAGATAGATTGACGCAAATTCTTATTTCGCCTGATTTCTTCGGAACCAAAACCATTGGAGCACACCATTCTGCAGGTTCATCTACTGCCTCGATTATTCCCTTATTTACCAT
>NW_019384535.1:358229-395187 GCF_000671375.1 Centruroides sculpturatus | reverse complement strand
TTACAAGAAATCACCGCATACAATTGTTTTAAAATACCTGTCATTCTAATTCTAACTAAAACATTAAAAAAGTTCTGATAAGAGTAATCTATGGAGAATATTCTTTATTCAAAATTGTTCAATAACTTTTACATTTAAACTTTATAATTTGTTAAGCAAGATTTGTGAAAATTTCTCTTTCAGAGGTATACAAAACTTAGCTAATTTTATTGTTTCATCTAACTATATTAAATGCATGTGACAAATTCAAAAAATATTCTGACTTGTCTTAATTATAAATAATATCTGTAACAAATTATAAATTTTCTGTTATTCATTATCTGCGCGCGTATATTTAAATTTAAAACACTAATCGCACTATTAAAATTATCTATTGTGTATGATTTGGTTCAGAGGTACATAAACATCAAGTGTGAATAAAATTCGTTCAAAAAATAAATAATCATAGTAATTTATTAAGTAAAAGTAAACCGTTTTAAAATTATTCCTATAAATTTAAGGAAACATACGAGCTAAACGTTTTATACTAAATTTTCACTTCATACTCACTCATTATTATAACTAAAAAAAAAATAATCTATTTCGTCGTGACTTCGTTCTGACGACCAAAAAATATAATCGACCAGCATTTCCTATTTCGGTGGGTTGACGTTATTCAGCTGACCAATCAGCGCGTTGTGCCATCTGGATATTTAGTGGCACGTGTTTTTCTGAGGACTGTGTGTTATGCTGAATCGAACGTTTTTGATACTAGATTAACTTCTAAAGTATAATTTTTTATTGTTTTTATATTTTTCAATAAATTTATTTTGTTTGTACAAAATAAAAAAATTAATTTTTACGATACAATAGTCTTCGTTGGGCTTAACATCGACGAAAATTCAACGCGAAGCGACACGCAACGGAGAAAAATGTCAACATGGGATATTTTTTCGTACATGATCGGTTATCCGAAAAATAAGTTATCCGAACAACCCCAGTCCCCAATTGATTCGGATAAACGACGCTCTACTGTATATACAATACTTCAGTAACGCGACATGATGAAAATCATTACGTACAAACTCCTCAATAACTTCAACAGTGTTTATTTGTGGTAGTCTACGTAAATTTGGTCGTACACGTAAATCATAATAATATTGTCGCGGGAACAAACTCCAATCAGTCGTTAGGAACACAAAGGTATTTATTAACTCAGTCAATGTACAACACCTGCAGCTTGCAGTAGGAGAACAATACCCCCTCTCAGTTTGAGAGCTGGCTGTTATATCCTACAGAGACATGGTAGAAACATGGTAATTTGTTAGTACTTGTTAAGACAAAAAATAAAGCATTACCTTTTGTTTTATTCTTTTAATACTTAACTTTAATAACTAACGGAACTTATTTACAACTTTTCAACCAGACAAAACTCTGACCACTAACAACTTTACCAGTGTTGCCAGATATAAATGTACAATAATTAACAATANTTCTTGTCTACTGACTCGATTATTCGAGATGGTAAATAAAGGAATAATCGAGGCAGTAGACGAACCTGCAGAATGGTGTGCTCCAATGGTTTTGGTTCCGAAGAAATCAGGCGAAATAAGAATTTACCATCTCGTCCAGAGTTTTCTTGAGCTTACCTCTCAAGGGCAATGGTACTTTTCGAGGAACTGCCAGAGCGTAAGGCTTTGCTTCCGGTTTAAGTTTAATGTGATAGGGTTTCTGTACTTTCACAATCCCCTGAAATAGATTGGGGAATTCTTTAAATGGATCGAAAGTAGAGTTTAGTTCCTGTATTCTTTTCACAAGATTTAACTGTTCACTCGCTTTACCGCTCAACAAGGAGTGTTCTAGTTTATCTATAACATATATGTCTTCTTGGATGCCGAATCTCTTATTTCTTAGCTTTTCCGTAAACACTCCCACAACATCCAGAGTTTTTTTTTTACCAGGGCCGTATATAGATCTATTCGTTTCTCGTAATTTAACACTAGATAGCACTCTGTTATATGTCTCGTGTGGTATAACTGTGACATCTGCCCGTATCTATCTTGAAGTTTGAAGGAATGTCTCCCACGAAAATGTTCGCATTCCACTGGTTAAGCTGTTTCTTAACGCTATTGTTTATATTACTTGACCCTTTAACGTGTCCTAGAAATGAACTTTGATTAGGCTTTCCTATTTCATTTATACTCCCTTTAGCTTTACAGACCTTTGCGTATGACCTACTTTTTGCACTTATTACAGATCGCCTTACGAGCAGGACAATTGAATTTAGTATGTTTCACCGATTTACCACACCAATAACAGGAATTTAAAGTTTTGTTTCCAGTAAACGAATTGTCGGTAGCTTCCGGCTTCGAAAGTACGTTCTTCCTACATGCAGTTTTGCGTAATGNCAAATTAGAAAATTTATTTCTGTTACAGCTTCTGATAATGCAAGATACTCGGCAAATGTAGAAGACTTTGTTATACTATTCTGTTTTTTGGATTTCCAAAAGATTACATTTCCAAACAATCTAATTATAAATCCTGTGGTAGATTTCCTGTCTAGAATATCTCCTGCCCAGTCAGAATCCACAAAACAATCTAAGATATCAGTATTATTATTCTTATAATATTTTAATTTAAGGTCTTTTGTCAAATACAAGTACTTCAGGACTCGCAAAGCATATTTAAAGTGTCTCTCATCATAACAATTTTGAAATCGGCTCAGATAATTTACACTAAAAGAAATATCTGGTCTAGTACCAGAGTTAATGTACAGAAGTGCACCTATCAAATTTCTATACTTTATATCCTCATTTACATTAGACTTTTCCAGTTTTAAATTTATTTCCATAGGTGTCTTATACAATTTTGAATTTTCAATATTGTAACGTTTAGCTATTTTATTTTATTTTATTTTTCTCAAAAGAAACTGTGGCCAGGTTGGCCTTTTACAAGCATCTTAACAGGAAATCAAAACAAACAGACAAACAAACAAAAAAAAACAGGACGCGAGCTGAGAAAGAAAATTAATTAACAACAAATATCGTTGAGTCTTAAGTTTTTTTCCGTTTTTTTTTTACATTTTTTCTGAAGAATTCGTAACTCGATATATTACGTGGATCGTTGTACAGACTATTCCAATAGAAGATTAATTGAAAGATCGGTGCAGATCTTCCCACCTCCAGTTTAACAATTGGAAGACTATATTCACGAATTATACGATTTTGTGCTATTTGAAGTTTGTTAACAGCGTATAGAGATGCGGTTCCCCATACAGCGATACCGTATCTTATTCTAGATTCGATGCAGATGTGGTACAGCCGTTTCGAGAGTGATGTGCTTAAAAAAGCTCGAATTTTCTTATTTATCCCAGTATACTTTGCCAGGGAAAGCGCAACATCATCTGTATGTTTATTCCGGCGCAGATTGTCATCAAAAGTTACTCCCAAAATCTTAATAGCATTTACTTTTTTCATGTTATAATCAGTTATTTTAATATTTAGGTGATGTGTATTGATTATTTTATTCCTATTTTGCAAAGCGGAGGAATTTATTTTTATTTTTGTTAATTACTAATCCATTATTTTCCATATAACTGTTTAAAATTTTTAAAATGTGATTTAAATTCTCCTGAAGAGTTATAACGTTCGTATGAGAATAAGTTATCACTAGATCGTCAGCGTACATGAATATATTCTCTTTTGGTATATAGTTAAACAAGTCATTAATATATATATTGAAAAGCAGTGGACCCAGGATTGAACCTTGAGGAACGCCCTTGTTTGGCCCGAAAGAGCTAGAGATAATATGTCCAATTTTTACAAAGTAAATTCTGTTTGACAAGTATGATTTTAACCAGCNAGTCCAGACGCTGTTCGAAATCGTTGGAAACGCCCTATCCATGTTCTCCAATCTTCGGTACGAAAATTAAAAACTTCTGGCGCTGGGATCTGATACATTTTCCTCTATGCTGCCACCATGTATTATAAACGACTCAACTGACCAGATAATATGATACGAATAACTCTTTATTAATACAACTAAACCTTCTACATCCAGCTGATTCTTTCGAGCTACTCTCCTCCCTTTCCGTCCGCCACCTCGGCACCTACTCGATTACATTTCGTTTGTTTAATTGTCAACATATATTACATTACATTTAATGTTTATCTAAATCATTAACATATATTACAAACCTCGCGGAGGGGACAGTTTAGGAACCATCGCAACAAGATAACTTTGTCACGAGATACTCTTATTGAAAATAGCAGATCAGTCGACAGAATTGCAATGTCGAGGATCCATCACTCCAATATAATCCTACAAAAACCAATGTTCTTTATAATAAGAATCGCCTTTATAAAAACGAAGGTCGGATAGCCGAGCGGCCACGGTGTCAACCTAGTGAACCTTCCGCTTATGGAGGACCCAGGATCAATTTCTAGGCGTGTCGAAAAATTTCCGGGAATTTTTCGGGTGTTCCGTTCAGACATGACGAACTCCTTCCCTCACACCCGGTGTCCATATTATAGGCTTGGTACTTATAAAGAATATTAATACTATTCTATTACATTATATGGATTGGAATGAATATAATTATAATACAAAGAGTTGATTCATTTACAGTACATTATGTGATTATTTTATAAACGATGTTTAAACAACATACTGATAAAGCATCTGCGTGTAATGTAAAAGATGCCAAATAATTATGTTACGGATTCATTTAATACGTTTATGGCATTATTATTGTGACCGTAGGGCCGGCACCTCTTCGGCGCCCTGTCAGGATGACACCACCGAGTCTCTAAGGGACTCGGAAAACGCGACTTTATGTCACGAGATTCGCGAGCGGTAGCGTGTGAGCGCTTGGATTCGGAGTAGAGGTGAGGAGAGAGACGAGGAAATGACTCACTCGGACTCCATATTTTCTAACAAAAAATCAATTTTAATAATAAACAAAGAAAATACAGATATTGGCANATTTTCATATGAATTATAGTATAATAATAAACGTAAATTGTTTTGCAGATCCTGAATTTTATGAAGAGATTTGGTAAAGAATCCCTGTGTTTAGCTTGTGGAGATTTCTTTAAAATCACTAAAATGTTCCCAGTAAAAGTAAGTTACGCAAATTACTTTTTTAATATAATTAATACAGAAATTTTTGTGGTAAATCATGGATTTGGTTTACTTTTTTTGCATTTCAGATGGGAAGTTCTTTAAACTCCATATTTTCTGGACTTTTAAACATAAAAAAAGCTACAATAGACAATAATTAATGATTACAGAAACGATTTCATTTCGCATATATCACTGAAATGACAAGTTTTAGTTAAACTGAACTTAGCAATCATTAAAACACACGAATACACGAGGTTACTTATTGTATGAATTTATATATTAAATTTTATTACTTTTGCAACTTCTTACTTATTAGAAAATTACATTAGAAAATTTATTTGTTGTTTTATAATTTTTGTTGTATTGCACACTATTGTAGAACAATTAAAACGTATAATAGAAATAATACTGTCAATTTATATTTTTTTCAAAACTTGCGATCTTTACACAGTAAACACAAATACGAATTAATAAAAGTATTGCAATTTTAATCATAACACACAAATGTTTGTATGATTATTACGTTAAATTGTATAGAAAACGATAAATGTATCGAATTTATTACGTTCAATTTGTTGAACACATAATGATGAATAAAGTTGTGAGAAATTGTAATAATTATTATCATTTATTAAAACCAGGGCTGTGGAGTCAAAGTCAAAGTCGTGGAGTTTTGATGTTTTAGCTGGAGTCAGAGTCGGATAGTAAGGAAAAGTCGGACTTGGAGTCGGTAGATTTTTACGCGACTCCACAGCCCTGATTAGAACGTCTTGCAGCAAAAATATTTAGCAAAGTAATCTTATTGTAGAAAAAGGCTTTTCTCCTGTTAGCAATGTACGAAATGATTTATCTTAAGACTTAATTTTCATAACACTGATTGGTAATTTTTCTTCGAAAGCGAAGCAATAACTGCTGTTTTGCTCTCCACGTTATTATGTATGCATAACAATAAAAAGTATGGAAATTGTGTCAAATTTGAACTACCATGTATTTTTCAGTTAATTACAGTAGAGAGTCGTTTATCCGAATCAATTGTTGCATGGGGTTGTTCGGATAACTTATTTTCGGATAATCGATTATGTACGAAAAAATATATTAACCTATCTTGTGTTGAAATTTTTCTCCGTTGCGTGTCGCTTCGCGTTGAATTTTCGTCAATGTTAAGCCTAACGTAAACGTTTTAAAATAATAATCGTGGCTATTGCATCGTTAAAAATTATTTATTTATTTTTTAGAAACAAAATAAATATATTGAAAACAAAAAATAATTATACTTTAGANTTATTTTGTACAAACAAAATAAATATATTGAAAAATATAAAAACAAAAAATAATTATACTTTAGAAGAATCTAGTATCAAAAACGTTCCATTCGGCACGACACACAGTCCTCAGACAAACAACGTGCGACTAAATATTCAGATGGCAAAATTAGCTGATTGGTCAGCTGAATAACGTCAATTCACCAAAATAGGAAATGCTGATCGATTATATTTTGTGGTCGTCAGAACGAAGTCATGCCTAAATATATTATTTGTTTTTAGTTGTAATAGTTGGTGAGTATAAAGTGAAGATACAGTATAAAGTTTTCTTAAATTTATAGAAATAATTTAAAAATGCTTTACTTTTACTTAATAAATGTTAAGATTATTTATTTTTTGAATGAATTTTAAGTTCATACTTGATCTTTAGGTACCTCTGAACCAAATCATAGACGATAGATAATTTTAATAGTGCGATTAGTGTTTTAAATTTAAATATACGCGCACAGATAATGAATAACAGAAAATTTATAATTTGTTACAAATATTATTTATAAAAAGTTCGAGAAAGGATGAAATTTATAGTTAAGACGAGTCAGAATATTTTTAAAATTTGTCATACGCATTTAATATAGTCAGATTAAACAGTAAAATTAGCTAAGTTTTGTATACCTCTAAAAGAAAAATTTTCAGAAATCTTTCTTAACAAATTATAAAGTTTTTAAATGTAAAAGTTATCGAACAATTTTGAATAAAGAATATTCTCTATAAATTACAGTGGGTGATCGGTTAACGAACAAATCGGATAACGAACACTTTCACAAAAGATTTTTATTATCGGATAACGAACACTTCACTGAACAAACACAAGAAGAAGCGAGATAAAATAATGAATACCGATTGGTTTACCCTTATCTTCGGCCAACAATTCGAAACTTTTCGGAGCGCGGGAGACGTCGACATTGTTCTACCCAGTATATACTGATCGGATAGTATTCCCACGAACTTTAAAACTCTCCCTTGTAATTACAGCCTTTTATATTTCTGACAGAAACAATTCTCTTACATTTTGTTCTGAAAATGGGGATTTATGCCGATATTTGCTTTTAAAGATATTTTGAAAAAGTGGAGAATGTCAGAACAACGACATCCAGTCAAGTTGAGGTTAATAAGTCTAGAGATCGCTACAATTACAATGCTTTTAATTACTGCTGAAAAATTATGAAGAAGACAGAAAAGCGATCGACATTGGTTTTTTAACTCCCACGAACGGAATAAACATGACTACAGTATTAAAAATGCAAGACCGTGTATATATGTATTTTTATTATTACATATGAATAAATGTAGTAAGAAAGTACATTTTATTTTTATTTTTAGGGGTCTCCAGAACGAATTAATCAAATTCCCATAGAAACCTATGGTAAATCGATAATCGGTTAACGAACAATTCGGATAGCGAACAAAGTCTTGAAACGGATTATGTTCGTTAACCGATCAACCACTGTACTCTCATCAGAATTTTTTTTATATTTTTTAGTTAGGATTGACAGTTCTTTCTTTCAATAGATATTTTGTGCTTTTGAATGTAAGTTAAAAATCTGTGTTAAGAAACAACACTTTTCAAATTTACAGAAATTTCATGTATCCAGTTTCATAATAGATATACAGTAAAGCCTCGATTATCCGACCTAATCGGAGACTGGGGTAGGTCGGATAATTGAAAGAGCGAATAACCGAAAAGTATGAAAAAATCTATTATTAGTGTAGTATATTATTATATCCCATGTAATTAGTATATTAGTATGTTAGTATATCGCTATTAACCTACTTTGCGTTGAATTTTCATCGATGTTAAGCCTAACAAAAGTTTTTTAAAATAATAATCGTCGCTATTGTATCGTTAAAAATTAGAAAGTTAAGCCTCGTTTAAATACTGGCTCCCTTTCATGGTCGATCCAGTGTTGCCAGCTAAAACACGTAAAAATAATATTAAAGTAGCCAAGACATAGTCAAATATTGTAGCGCCACATCAATAGCGGACATTTGAAATTTGCCGACTAGGACAGTCGGTTAACCGAGAGATCGATTGATAGGGGATCGGATAATCGAGACTCTACTGTATCTGTAAATATGTTTAATCAAATTTGTATGACTATTTTCCAAATTAAAAGTATAGAATTCTTTTATAAATTATTTAACAATCAATAATACTGTATTTAAATTCTTTTGAATATGTTTCAATTAAGAATTTCGATACATTTTATCATGGAAATTGTTTATCAATATAAGTGTGAGGAAAAAGTAATGTTGCATATGTACTGTAATGATTTGTTGTCCTGCATCCAAGTACAGAGCATATTTTCGATATCTTGATTAGTTCTTTCAACTGTCATTTTGGCTTTTTGTACATCATTTATTAACTTATGGTAAGTAGTTTCGGTTAAGAAAATACTGTTTTTGCAGCATTAACTCGAATTTTGCACAGTTCATCGTCGAATCGTTGTTTCATGTCTATAGACCATGACACCTTCTCCAACACTACAGCTTGCTCCTCCATTTTCATAGACCACAGTAAAAAACTAATTTTTTGTTGAACAAATTTAAGTAAAATTGCGTATTTTGACACTCCCGAACAAACCGCAAAGTGCAACTGACAAATTTTAAGCCTGAGCCGCTCGTTAAAAGTCACGTGCCTTGCCACGTGATATTTGAAACGAAACGGAGATGTATTTCATACTTTGCCGGTTTTTCATTTGGCATTCTATAGAATGCCTAGGAAATCTGTAAAATATAAATCGTTTCATAGATTGCCGGCTAGTTTTAGGCATTATATACAATGCCTAGGCATTCTATAGAATGCCTGATTTCAAACTTTGCCGGTAACATATACATTACAACATAATATGCTAAGTGGAAATGCAGATTAGTTAACATTTTAATATATATTTTCACCTAAACATAATTCGTAGTTTTTAATGCATAATTGTTAAAACATTTTAAATAATAAGTTACTTTTTCTAGAAATTTTCTAATCCATTGGTTTGCTTTACAAATCAAATCCTGTTGAAACTTAAATATAGACACTGAATATCACTTCACTTTATATTTTCCTATGCAACCAGGTATACAACACAAACAAAAATAGCTTACTATGAAAACATTACAGTACATATGCAACATTACTTTTTCCTGACACTTATATCGATAAACAATTTCCATGATAAAATGTATGGTAATTCTTAACTAAAACATATTCAAAAAAATTTAAATACAGTATTATTGATTGTTAAATAATTTATAAAAGAATTCTACACTTTTAATTTGAAAAATAGTCATACAAATTTGATTAAACATATTTACAGATATATCTATTATGAAACTGGATACATGAAATTTCTGTAAATTTGAAAAGTGTTGTTTCTTAACACAGATTTTAAACTGACATTCAAAAGCACAAAATATCTATTGACAGAAAGAAACTGTCAATCCTAACTAAAGGATTAAAAAAATTTTTCTGATGAGAGTAATCTATAGGAATATTCCTTATTCAAAATTGTTCGATAACTTTTACATTTAAAAACTTTATAATTTGTTAAGAAAGATTTCTGAAAATTTCTCTTTCAGAGGTATACAAAACTTAGCTAATTTTATTGTTTCATCTAACTATATTAAATGCGTATGGAAAATTCAAAAAATATTCTGATTCGTCTTAATTATAAATTTCATCTTTTCTCGAACTTTTTATAAATAATATCTGTAACAGACTATAAATTTTCTGTTATTCATTATCTGTGCGCATATATTTAAATTTAAAACACTAATCACACTATTATAATTATCTATCGTCTATGATTTGGTTCAGAGGTACCTAAAGATCAAGTATGAATTTAAATTCGTACAAAAAAATAAATAATCTTAGGATTTATAAAGTAAAAGTAAAGCACTTTAAAATTATTTCTATAAATTTAAGAAAACATTATACTGCATTTTCACTTTATACTCACTAAATATTACAACTAAAAACAATAATATATTTAGGCATGACTTCGTTCTGACGATCACAAAATATAATCGACCAGCATTTTTTATTTTGGTGGGTTGACGTCATTCAGCTAACCAATCAGCTAATTGTGCAATCTGAATATTTAGTTGCACGTTGTTTTTCTGAGGACTGTGTGTCGTGCCGAATCGAACGTTTTTGATACTAGATTAACTTCTAAAGTATAATTATTTTTTGTTTTCAATATATTTATTTTGTTTCTAAAAAATAAATAAATAATTTTTAACGATGCAATAGCCACGATTATTATTTTAAAAAGTTTACGTTAGACTTAACATTGACGAAAATTCAACGCGAAGCGACACGCAACGGAGAAAAATTTCAACACGGGATACGTTAATATGTTTTTTCGTACATAGTCGATTATCCGAAAAATAAGTTACCCGAACAACCCCAGGCAACAGTTAATTCGGATAAACGACTCTCTACTGTAATTAACTGAAAAATACTTGGTGGTTCAAATTTGACACAATTTCCATACTTTTCATTGTTATGCATACATAATAACGTGGAGAGCAAGACAGCAGTTCTCACTGAGCTTTAGGAACGACAGTTTTGTAACTTTCCTGTCCTTTAATTTCAAAAATAACTTTCATATTATTAAAAAAAATAAAATTGTATTTTAGCCCATCTGTTACGAGATTTTGTTATAATAGTTTTACTTATAATAAAATGGCGAAAAGCCTGACTTTTACAGTAGGGAATAGTTTTCAAGAAAAGTGTAGTTAAGTTCTACTTCTGTCGAAATATGACATATGACACTCTATTAACTTTTCACTCTCTTGGCCATAATTAACAACCAAAATTTAATAGCATCGATGTTTCTCATATACAAGCGATCATGCCGAATTTCGTTTCTTTATGCTGAGATATTAAGCAAAATAAACGTCAATGTACACACACCTACGTACATGTCGACATAATTTTGTTTTGTTTTTTGACATTTGTTTGGATTTAGGAGGTCACAAAACGTAGCGATTTGCAAATAACTCAAAGGGACAAATTCAACACGATTCAAATACTTTCCCTGGTTATGTGTACATAAAAACCAGTAAAGTAGAAAGAAGAATACTCACAAATTCTAAAGATGACGTTATTCTACTTAATGTAATTCCATAATTAAAAATAATTTATATATTGATATTAATAACGATTATAAAATGAGCTTTTGTAACGATAAATTTTGATTTGTTAGACCCCCCTATAACACGGGTTCTTATAACAAGGATTTCTATAACGTGGCTAAAAATTGCGATGGTATTCGTATAAAGACGCTAAAAGGGACTCGTAAAACGTCATCGCAGACTCGTGTCGCGACAGGATTGGTCGAATCTGGACCAATAGTAGACGAGCAACCATACTACTTACACGCTACAGAGAGTTTAGGCGATTAAGTTGAGTTTACTATCGTCTGTACAGTATTATATATAAATTAAGTACTGTATATATAATTATATATTAACTTGCATTTATACACATTATCATTTGTCATTTGTGAACTATCTAATTGTTGTATTATCTAATTAGGCAATCTTCAACTACCAAAGTAACCTGGTAATATGAATTCGTGTAAAGTAGTACAGAATTTTATCTTTCGTTGTATCCATGATACGTTTCGCCATTTACAAACCAAAAGTTCGTATAATATACAGTGCAACCTATCCGAAATTGATTCTGTAAATGACAATACTTTCCTAAACAGAAAACGCGTTTCAAGACAAGAATCTATGCGCGATATAATTTTGTCAATGGTCAATGGTAGTAGCCCCGTGTCAGAATGCTCTGACACCACTGCAATTTTTTTCCTGTACGGGGATACAGGAAACTGGCAGGCAGGCGCAGTCACATATGGGGACTCGCGATAAGCGGACTGAGGAGGAAGTTCCAACGTTCAACACCGTGTCGTCGTCCAACCAGACAACGACCCGAATGTGAATCACACTGATAATAATTTAATATTAAAACAACAAATAATATCGATGGTAGTACATAATATTGAATAAGTATACGTTCAACATAAAACTATTGAAGAATACGACAATATCAATCGTATACCAATAATTCAACCGTATACCGTAATTTCAATACTTCTGCTTTGAGAGAGAGCGAGCTTACAATCGATTCAGAAGAGGAGTCGAAGCGTTACGGAGTGATGTGATTCATCTCTGAATAATACTTTCTAGCAAAATATTCATTTTTCTTATTCAGAAGTCCTTGGAATATAAGTGTAATGCTTCCACACACAAAATGACAGTAGATAATAATTGAGAAACTGGACCATCGAATTTGACTACTTGACATGTCTAATTCATGATTTTTTACTAACTTTCTTGCGTGAGTCGTTCTCAATGAGCCACCCAGAACGATAATGATATCAACGTAAACTTTCGTTAACTTCCCTGTCGAATTCCCAGAATTTTAGCTTTTGTTACATCTTAATTGGTATTTTTCGAGAACCGAGCCTTATGACCCGAAAATACAAATGTTCTGACGTGCCTGTAACATTATGTTTTATTAAAACAGTTTAAAGCTGCAGGTTCGACAAAGATAGCGAATGTCCAACGTCATTACCGGCAAAACCTCAAAAAAGTTCAAAACACTGGCGACTAATTACAGAACGATTCCGTAGTCGTAGTTTTGTTTTTTACCACGAGATGTCGCTACTTCGTGACGTCAAGAAGCTAGACACGCATAATTCTAATTTACTGTCGGTGGTGACACCACTGGATCACGTGACAAAACGCAATCGGTGTAAATACACCACAGTCAGAATTTATTTATTACGAACAAAATTTGCTACTGTTCGTTTCTTGAACGTCAAATTTGTCTTTTCTTTAATATTCAATGTTTATATTGTAGCTCTAAAAGATTACTATTGTTCATTACTTTAATTAAAATATTTAAAATTATACAGTATATTATAAAATTTATTCTACAGAATATGTAGACTTTCGTTCTTAAATTTTATTAATCTCAAGATTTTCCACTGAATTTTCAATCTCACTCGAAATTTTTGTTTTTTTTTCTGTATTATTTAATATAATTATTCATTGCTTTTTAGAAATAATTTAAACGTTTTATACTAGAAATTTGCAATATTTTATTTTACAATTAACGTTTATCTTTGAAATGTTTCACAAAACCATACTCAATTTTCTCCATAAGCATCCTAATTTGATTTTCACGAGATTTTTAAAACACCTAACCTTGGCAAATACCAAGAGTGAAGTGTATCTTGTGTAATTTGAGTAAAGTCTTTTGAATTAGTAATTTAAATCTATCAACAAATTATCATCGTCAGTAAAATATTAGTGAACTATTTGTAGCCTTATTTCACAGATCTACAATGATTTATTTGAATGTTAGTTAAGAAAAAAAATAAAAGATTTATTGAAAATTATACGTTTGCTACATTATTATATTCACAATCTGTCATTAAACGTTTTCTTTCTGTAGGTACATTTCTGAATTGAGTGTAGGCACGATCCCATATGCCAAAGCGGCATGAGTACAATTTACAAATTTCATGATTTTTTAGACATTACGACACAGTCAACTTTACTTGGTTCTCAACTTCTCTGTGGCATTCCATTCGTAGAAATCCGTCAAATACAGTACATAATATTTTTATTTACAACTGAATGAGCTGTTAATATTAATGAAAACAATTATATTAAGATATATTAATTAAATACGGCATTTTTAAAATTTCAGAAGAGAATTTACTTACCCTTCATAGTTTTGAATTTCAGCTTCTCAATTTCACAGGCAAATCCATGTACAGGTACAATACTTTCTCCAAACGTTTTCGTAATCGAAAGGAAGTAGAAAATCCTTCAGAACATCAAATTTATCACGACAGAATATATACTTTTCCTACACCAGGATTTGCTTAAGTTCATGCTTGTTAGATTTTCTTTTGACGAGAAGCGCTTATCGCAATAACAAGTATTTTCTGATATATTAAGATTGATCATATTCGTTTTGTAAATCGCGCTTAAGTTAGGCGTCATCTGTTCATTTTTTTATGTCCGGTCATTGAAAGACCGCTCTGGATCGAGTGTCAGTTGTATATACAAAAGGTAAATTGTTCACAAACTGAGACTTTGTCTATCGTCTGATAAATGTATACTTTTATTTCATCAATTGTTCACGATAGCAGATGTCTCTGTAAGATCCAAGTTGGATGTGCGCAAATTAATAAATGTTCTTGTTAATTTTATCTCGCCTTTTGATTTGTTCACGGTTGCTAGAAATCACCACATACAGTAGAGCGTCGATTATCCGAAAGTCAATATCCGAAACGTCAATTATCCGAAAGAATTCCAGTCGGCAAATTTAAATTTTCGCCAGTGCTGGGGCACTGTAATCTTTGGCTATGAAATATTTTGCGTTTCTGATACTAAATTAACTTCTGAAGTATAACTTTTTATTGTTTTTATATTTTTCAATATATTAATTTTGTTTGTACAAAATAAAAAAGTAATCGTTAACGATACAATAGTATTCGTTAAGCTTAACATCGACGAAAATTCAACGCGAAGCGACACGCAACGGAGAAAAATTTCAACATCAGATACATTAAACTATTTTTTCGTACATAATCGGTTATCCGAAATATCTGTTATCCGAACAACCCCAGTCTCCAATTGATTCGGATAATCGACGCTCTACTGTATATCCAACGCAATATTTTCCATTACGATTTCTTAGCAACGAAGCGGGAATACTTCAAAACCAATTATCGATTATAAACTATAATTTTAAAGCTAAAATATCGATAAAAAAGTTCCAAGCAAACCGTACAGTACGAGGTATACGCTACATTAGCGTCGCGACACTAGCGGCATCTCGTGCTAAAAACCAGAAATACGATTACGGAATCGTTCTGTAATTAGCCGCCAGTTTTAAAACACTCACGTGTGCTTCTGCAGGAAACACTCGTGCGTATTTTCAAAACATTATGTCCAGACCACATCTCGTATGTTAAATGTCATGGTAAAGATCAAAAGAAAAATTCATCATAGAAATCAACGTAAATTTACAACAATCATCAACTCGATCGACATATAATGCGTGATCAGTTGATAAACAGAAATCCTACCATAGATTTTACGTGGCATATTTTCACTTCGAATATTTTAATAGATTGCACCACCAAATGTTGCAAGAATAGCTATGTAACACGTTGCTGGATTTTTGTCTATAAGATACAATTATCATTATTTATCAATAAGCACTGGTGTACAATGGACAGAGATTCGTCAAAAACGTTTTTTAGATTTTAATAATTCGCGTGTTCAATCAATGTTTTCCTTTAATTTTCTTTCTTTATTTCTACTTTTTATCATAATAAACCACTATTACAATTGTTATACTTTTAATTTCTCACCAGAGAAGAAAAAAAGTTTTACATAAAATCGAAATGTAATCGTTTTTTTGTAAATTCATTTATAAAACATCCATTTTTATTACGGCGACTAGACAGAAATCTCAGGCGAACAAATAAATAAATAAATAATAATAATAATAATAAACAGATTCGATTGAGAAATACAGAATATCGGTCACGCACGTGTCTGGAAAACTCCACCCCCCTCTCCGTTACTTAATTAACATAATGTTTATTTTAAACATGCCTGTCTGCCTAGAAAGCCCTAATGCACATAAGTGCATCTGCACTTTAAAAAGAATTTCTAATTAATTAATTAATTAATCGAAAGATAAACATTAATTAACTATATTGTTTGTCGAAAAATTTAAATTCCAAAGAGTTTCTGGAGATATCGCATCAAAATTTCATTTTACTTAATGAAAAATAAATTTATCATTTATATAAGTAATCAATACATATATAAGTGATATTAATATAACGTTTATATAAGTCACTAGAATTTTAATTCAAAGCTACATTTTTAGTCTGCTTTCTACGCAGAAGTGTAACATTTACTTTTACGTAAGAAGAGAATATCTGCGAGTGATTGTTTTCAATTAAATTATATATTTTATTTTACCATCACTTAATTCTGTTACTTAAAAAAATATGATAAAAATCATTTCAAGCGAAAGTCCTGCGGTTGATAATGAGAAGGACGAAATATGTCTGCAGTGTTTTCTCTCTTCATTTACTTCAATTTCGATGGTCTACGGCTGGGAATATTTTAATCCTTGCTCCCGTAACTTAAACACTGACTGTCACTTCCGCGTACCTTTCAAATTTTACATCTCATTCATTGAATGCTTTTATTGGATGCATTTCTGTATTCTTCTATATATGACAATTCCATACGTATCGGATGCAACGCCTTGCTTTTCTTGGTTCTCGGTATTCGAGTATGATATATATGTCAGAGTAACTGTTGCGAGTATTACTTTGGCCGTGGCTGTGATATTCAGTATTGTCAAAAGAGTCAAACTGAATCCGAAAATACAATTAAAAAAGTCATATCGTTTTCCTAACCGTCAGTTATATTCTACTATCAATACTCTACGACTTCTAGCTGTAATTATTACAGTTTCTTTTACGATATTCGTTCAAAGTATCATCGTCTTTTTATTTTATCCTGCTTTAGAAAAAGGAAAGTCTTTTAAATATGAACCATTTATCTGCTGCATCGAAGTTAGTATCTGTTGCACTTTACTTGTTGGTGCTGTAGTATACTTCGTCTTGTTTCTCGTTCTGTTTCACTTTATTGTAATGAAGGCATTCGAAAAACTCTCAGAAAATTTGTATGTGCTGGAAAAGAATATTCCAAATTTAAAATCCGAACTGAATGAAATCATAGCGCAACACGATAAACTTTGGAATTTTACTAATCAACTCAACGGACCGTTTAATTACGTATTCTCAATAATGTACGGCACTTTGTTAATGGAAACGAGTCTAGTGTACTTCATATTGAATTTTTCTGAAGTGAACTTTGCGTTGAAAGTTTTCTTTTCATTACTGTGTGCTACTCTTAGTTTTGTCTGTATTTTAATTGGATTCCTGTTATCTGCCTTCACATCTGCTGTAATATATTTTTTATCAAAAATTCCACAAATTACAATATTCGCAGATTTTTTAAATGTGTTATATTTTTTTTTTAGATGCAATCGTCTTTTCAAGACATCGAAAGGTTTGCTGATTGCCATCTTGAATTGGAACAAAAATTAAAGGTTTGATTTATTTAAAATTTATATTTATGTAGTAAAACGTTTGTTTTTGTGTAATAATAAAAATTAATAACTTTTTAGATTTTGAATTTTATGAAAAGATTCGGTAAAGAATCCCTGTGTCTGACATGCAGAAATTACTTTAAGATTACAAAAAAGTTTCCAATAAAGGTAATATTTCTAAGATAATAAAGTATTGTATTTGTAATTTTAATATTGATGCCTTAATTGAATTCTGCATATAAACATTTCAGATGGGAAGTTCTCTACATTCCATGTTTTCTGGTCTTTTAAATATAAAGAATGCTTCGAAACGTAAAACTTAATAACTCGAAAGAAGACTTTTATTTTGAAAGACGACTCTAAATGACAATTATTTGTGAAACTGCTACGAAGCAATAACTAAAATTTATTACATTTCACATGTAATTTGTTATAAACGTCCGATGTTGAGTTTTATTCACCTGTCTTTTAATAATTATTGAAGATTCACACATTGTAGTAAATTAGGAGATTTCGCGCCGTGATGAAAAATAAAATTAATTTTAAGGTCAGCACTCGAATATTGAGCGAAAAACTCATAAAAGTACATAGTAATATACATGTAGATTTATAGATGTATAATAGTCATTGGTAAAGACAGGTGATGACTGTACGATTTAATTAATATGTAATGATCTAAGATGAACAATGTGAAATTGACTGTGAAATAAGTTAATATTAAAATACACTGTCGTGAATTATAATTCACCAAAAGACATTTCATGATATAAAATATTTGTCGTAAAAGTTTATTGTACCGCATTTATTTCAACCGAATTCGCTCTTGTAAATAAAAATGTATTGGCCAATATTGTTGAAATCAATGTATCAGACAGTAATAAGCTAAATATCGTTTAGAATGGAAGACAAAACGATTGTTTTCTGTTATTACGTATTTTAATTTTAAAATAGTTGTTTCAGTTATGTAATGATTTGTTGAATTATAATTAACAAAAGACATAATTACACACAAATAAATAAATGTTTTCTTTTTTGTATTGTTTGCATTTACTTAAAGACGTGTTTTATTTAATTAACTTTGAAAATAGAGTTACGAATAAAAAAGAAATGCTGTTTTCTTATTTTTGCTTTTTAAACAACATAATTACAATTTTAAAAAAATTTTAATGTATAATTCTCTTTATGAATAGGCTAACCGAGATCCCGAAAATTACTTTATTATAAATCTGTATTAAAAAGAGTTGCTGCTTGATTTCAGAATGCGTTAAGAAACGTGGCATAACCTCAAAAAGGAAATGTTAACATCCGTTTTAATTATAATAATAATAACTTTTTCTCGAAAACGTGAGAATTTATATAAATAATTCATTGGTTTGACTCGTTCACAGTTTAATTAATTCAAACACTAATGTAGAAAATATCAAATTTTAATATTTTGTTGAAAGCGATAGATTATATAAAAGACACCTTCTGTAATTATTAGTGTTGTAACAAATAGTATATTCGGCCTCAGGCCGAATACCGAATATTCGGTCAAGAGCGTTGCCGAATAGCCGAATATTCGGCCAAACTATTAGGCTCGATTAACGCACGTACGAAAATTGACGCGCAAACCGCATTATGGCAAGTATCCTGCTCTCTATTGGCCCGCTGTCACTACGCTTCGCCAATAGCGTTAATTCTTGGCAGTTGTAGCGAACAGACAAGAGTGTCATGGAAGTATGTGATAAATGATATCAAATGTGGATAACAATGAAATGACCTACACGTGTAAATAACGGAAAAAGAAGAGAAAACGACCGCGAAGTGAAAATGTGAAAATAAATATGAAATTGAGTCGATAACATAATCGAACAAGTCGAGGCAGCTTACTGGCACGAAATTCGCGCCCGTCAATGCCAAATAATTGTTACCATAGACTTCGGAAAGCTAAATGCTTGTATTGAGTCACTTAGCGTGCACGGGCGAAAGCCTGGGGCCGTTCGGGCTATCAAGCTGTCTCGAATCTGTGAAATCATAACTGTGACTTATATCGACGTCCTATCTGTCTCTTTTCTCCGTTATCACCAGGCTGAGTCACGTAATTGTAAAATGGGAACTCTACGACGGAAAAGTGACGAATCGAAAGTATCGTGAGCGCGTATTATGATGTATGCACAGGCATACATGGATTAGAGCGATAGAGGAAAGAGAAAGGGAAGAGCAAAGACGAGCGCTTAAAAAGAAGGATAGGCAGGGTCAGACCCTCAGCTGTGCGAGGATTCTCCAACGATAGACGTGTACGTGTGCTGATCTTTGTAATTATAAATTGTGAATACATGTGACTAATATTATTTTCATTTTTATTTTGCGCATGTTACAAGTTATAAATAAATATAAACAAACAGCACTAACTTGATAACATTAAATCTAAATACTAAAACGATTAATTTACTGTGTTTTTGTTATTTATTACTCCTGTTTTTAGATATTCGGTATTTGGCCGAATAGTGAAAAATAGGCCGAATAGGCCGAATACCAAATAGTAACCGAATATTCGTTACATCACTAGTGATTACATTTATTTCTAGTATAATAGTTAATTTAGTTGAGCATTGTTTGTAATGTTCTCTTGAAATTCTTTACTATAATTTCTGTACAATGCATATTCGAAAAATTTCTTAATTATCGAAAGTAATCGATAATTAATAAGTCAGAAATTATACACCATAGTTCGGTTTTACATAATAAAAGATAAGTCGATGATTTAATTTTTTACTTAAGTAAATTTCGATGTAAATGATCTAATAAAATTTTCATCTAAACATATAGGGGAAACTTGCCTAATTCGTACTTGCGCCTAATTCGTACTTCGCTTATATCTTGTCTCTAGTAGCAAAAGAAGTAAATAACAATCGGTCATATTACCATCTGACAGACAATACGCTGTTACTCTGCTCCCGACAAAAATATTGAAAAGGAAAATTTTTTTAACTTTTTCTGTAATATTTTTGCACATTTCGTAAGAAATTTCTTCAAATAGGATCGTGTGGAAGTTTTTTAACTATCTGTGATGTATTAGTGCGTATTTTTGTGATTTCATCTGAAGTGATGAAACACACGTATCTGTTGTCAAATTTTTTGGCGACTAATGTAAAGTTTGTTCGACTCTTGCGCCTATTTCGTACTCGAGGCATGTTCTTAAAACGTACTGGTATGATTTAGGAAAACCATTTTAGATAAATGTCACAATAAGCTATTACCGATTCGTAAACTTATTTTTTTTCTAAGTTTCTGATTTGAAAAATAACCGCGAAAGTTCAAAACAAATTAAAACTTAATTGTATTTAATTTTAGAACAACGTGTCAAAAATAAAATATAATTCTTGGAGTAAAGAAAATATGAAAGAAGCGATTAAAAAATATAATGAGTGGACCTTATAATTTAACGAAGTTTGTAGTGTATATAATATACCGAAATTGACATTTAGACGACAATTACAAGGACTGAATACACATCAAAGAATAGACTAGATAGGTCATTTTTCAAATTACTAAAACTGATTTTAGTGCTGCTTGCGCATCGTAAATGCAAATCATCCTGGTTCCTTAATAAAGCATATCCTCGAGCCGTTTGTATGGACACAGGCATGCATGGCTTCGAATCTTGCGGATTGTGGCCTCGCAATCAATTTAAGATCGGAGATGAGGAATATGTTGTTTTTGATGAAGATGCTAATCTAAGTGAATCGGCGGAAGTCTCCCAGAATCTGGCAACTGAAAGGCGACAAGAACAGATACTTTAACGTGTGTGGCACAATTCAATCAGACTACTGAGCAAGAACAGATTGAAGAAGTTGAGTACCCACAACTTCCTGGGGTACCAACAATTCACCCTTCGGAAAAACAGCGAGATCAATGTCTAGAAGAAAAAGCGAAGGAATGTTCTTTAGGTATGAAAGTGAACATTTCTAATACAGAGACAGTTCGAGCGACATTTGAAATAATATCTCCACTACGTGGTATTTTTGGAATTGCAAGAAGAAAAACGTATGAAAGAATCTTGGTGCGAAGATAAGCAAAACTACTAAAATATCACAAAAAGAGAATAAAAAAACAGGAAGATGAAAATAACAGTTGGTACTGTAAATTATGCCAAGAAGACGTGAAAGAAAGTATGATCAAATGCACACAATGTGAGATATGGGTACATGAACTTTGCGCAAGAACCAATAAAAAAGACAACGGATTAAAACTGCGATGACTGCCAAAAATTGGCGAAGACCAGTTGCCGAATTTGCTAAGAGTTAATATACACAGGTATTAATACATTATTGATAAAGATTTTTATTCTTAAGACTGCAAACCAATGATAGGATCTTAAAGTACGATTTAAGAATATATCGGTACGATTTAAGACGAATGTTCCTAAATCGTACTTTTTTAGTGTTTTTTAAAATTGTGTATTTCTCAGAAGTTTATAAGATTTATGCTAAATTTAATTATGGTAGTGATAAAATATTTCCCAAATAAAAGTTACTTAAAATAAAAAATAATTTGTGTTTATTAATTTCGATAATATGATGGTTTCTCCTTAAGTGGTACAAATTAGGCAAGTTTACCCTACAAACTAACTTGGGTGGTAGTGTATTAAATTCGTTATATTCATATCACTTCTTGGTTTTTCCTTGTTGATTAATAAAATTTTATATAGTATCATACATGATTAATTTGGATATATAATGAGATAAACGTACTTGAATATCTACATATATAATAGTAACTTTTCTGCATAGAATAAGTATAAGAACTAGTAGAGTCTGCAGAAAAGTACTAAGAATAGTAATTTTTCTGCAGACTCCCAAACCCTGCCTTTACATACAATGATTGCTGACATTGTAGCTTGGGCTCCACATTTCCAGGACGAACACCGTATGACACTCATCTGCGGTGTTCACTTGAACGCGATTCCGGATTCAATTACATCAGTGGTTCCCAATTAATTTTTCCTGCATACCACTTCAAGATAGAGCTCAAACTCGCGTACCCCTTGTAGCAGAAATTCGTATTAATCCATACTAATATTATAAATTCGAAGGTAATTCTGCCTTCTGTCTGTCTGTTACCTTTACACGTCTAATCCGCCGAACAGGTTTTAACCTTTCAGCACGCGCCTAGTGCCGATTAGGCACCAATCGATTTTTAATTACTTCGTGTAAAAATTCTAATTGTGTGAAAAATCTGAAAAAATTATTACCTGTCTAATTTATCTTTAATTTTACGATGCGCAATTCAGTTTATGCTTAAAGTGTCTTATTATTTTTGTTTAATTATTGGTGCCGAATCGGCACTATGGCGCGCGTGATCTCGGATTTCAATTTTCAAATTTCCCGCCAGTCGCTGTTACTAAAAATAGCTGCAGCTATGGCGCGCGCTTCTTCGCTTATAATCGCGTTATTATAAAGCTAATAACTTTTAAAAAACTGAAATTTGACCGAAAATAATTTAATTTTTTTCATTGGTACTTTTTAATCATTTCATAAAGTTTTATGACACCATCACATTTTCCTGAGTGGAAGTAAACAATTTGTTAGCCATTTGACCCTCAGCAGACAGAGAAGGAAGTTTTTGAAAACGAAGTAATAAAGCGTTTAGCAGTTTGTTGTTTTTCACAGAGGAGGACTAGTAAGTCTATATAATAGACTCTAGTAAGACTTATTAGAGTCTATTATTTTCCAGAGAATAAATAATAGAGTTGAAAAATAGCACAATTCCGTGAAATTTAACAAATCTGATGTCAATAAAGGAAAGTTGAAGTTATTTATAGTGAGTTGATATTTTATAAGTTTAGTTTTTGCATTTATAAATCAAATTTTAAAAAATATAAATTTTTTATTTAAATAAATTTAAATAAAAAAATAGAATTTTTATTATTTAAATATAAATTCTATATTTTAACAAGTATTTTATACTGTTAGATAGTAGAGAAATCGAGTATTTAAGCATTTACTGTATATCAGTAAAAATAAAAAAATTGCGTTAATTTGGTTTATATATTTTGCCGTTACATTGCGCATGTAAGCTTTAAACTACAGTCAGAAATATATATTATTTTTATATGAATTTATTAATTATAATAAACATACATTATGTCTAAAATTTAATTAAAATAGCACTCTCTAATTAACATCTTAAATGAAGAAGTAATTAAATCGGGTCCCGCCGCCATCTTAAATAACGCGCGACGGTAAATAATCGATTTTGAGCGCGTCGCGTTGAATCAAATTAAATAATTTATAAAAATTAAAATAATAAGTATGTTTACAAAATAATTGACTATATCTATTCGCAATAGTACTGTAAAACACATCGTACTTATAGTTTAGCATTTCTGATAACAATTAATTAATTTTTGAATTTTTTTATATTTTATATATAAAATGCGAATAAAAAAACATAAATGCGTAAAACTTAATTTAAAAAATATCTGCAACTTCAGAAAACACATATATATGAGAATCTATCAAAAAAAGTTAGTTAATAATAATTAAAATCGAGAAAAAAAATAAAACTTTCAAGGTAAGGTAATTTCTGTGGTAAAAAGTGAGGTAAGCGATCACGTGAAGCCCGTCTCCCCATCGTCTGCAACCAAAACGGACGAGGGTGAAATAAAAGCGGAAACACTAGTAGAAGTAAAAACAAACATCAGCGCAAATGTAGGACTACATATTTGAACAAGAGCGAAGATGAAACACGACACTTTGTAATTTATGCTAATTACCTTCTAATAATAAAAAATTAAAATCATCAAAAAATTAAAACAAAATTAAAATTTTTTGAGTAAATTCGACTAAAACATATCGTAAAACTGGATTAAAGTAAAAGTACCCGTTTTTCGACGCTAAATTTTTATTAATTAATTTTTTAAATTGGTGCCTAATTGACCGAGCGCGCGTAATTTCTATTTGACGTGCTGAAAAGTTAATAAGATTTGGCACAGAAATAGCTTACAAGTCGAAGATGGACACAGGCTACATTTTACTATGAGAAAATATCTTACTCCCACGTGAAAATTCGATATAATGCGGGCGAAGCTGTGGGTAGACAGCGAGTGATAAATAGAATAAGTTTTTTTTTTACATTTATTACCTTTAAAATACAATTCTAATAATGAAAATAACAAAGTTATTTAATTTTAATGCGACAAATGTGCACAATTTTCTTTGCACAACTTCGTAAAATCTGGTTGCTTTTTGGTCAGATTCAGTCACGAGTCGAATTCGGTGACGATCATTGGCGTAGCCAGAGTTTTGTTATGGGGGGCCTAGTAGAGGCCAGCCTGACACAAAATTGAATTATTTCAAATTATTGTTCATTAAAATGAAATTTCCATAGGAATCAACAATAATTTAACACACATGAAAACTAAATATCGTCAGTGACGATGTTTAGTTTTCATGTTTGTAATGGCCGAAAATCCGCTCTCGCAGAGGTATGTTGCGCAAAATGGTAGTAAATATTTTATTGCTGCTTCACCGACATGATAATAATGATAATTGTACAATTTTTGTTTCTTGCGTAAGAATTTAGGTATTGTCACAAATGCATTTTTTTTTTAATGAAATTTCGAGAATATTTTTAGTTTTAGGGCCTAAATAAGCGAATTTGTGCATTCCACATCGTGTTGTAAATTGCCAAATTTTTGATGGTCCCCTATTATTTTTTTAATTGCTTCATCTCATGCATTTAAATTTTAAATCGACCGATTTTAGATTGCCGCGCGTACCCATTCATGCAATTTCGCGTACCCCCAGGGGTACGCGTACAACTAATTGGGAACCACTGAATTACATGATTTAGGCTTACCCATTAGCGGCCTTACGAATTATTAAATTATCACATTTAATATTAATTATAGTTTCGTATCTATAACTACTTTAGATAACTTTTAAATTAAAAACTTATACCAATTGGATGCATTATATAATAAAAAACTTAAAATTACATTAAAAATTTATAAATTTTGATTAAAGAATTCGTAGTTATACTTTATACTTTTCTGTGATGAAAAATCAAAAAAGTATGTTAAAATAATCATTAATTTAACACCTTGGAACATTACCAATTTAAAATAATAATGTAATTAAACATAAAAAATACTTAAAACTGAAAAGAAATGCGTTAATTTTTAAGAGAAAGCTTCAAAGTTTAAAACTTTCATTGTCTCGCCTTTCCGCGAAATCTGACAAAGCCACAATATAAATTTTGTAATAGTAAAAACAGTAACAAATATATTTTGTTATGCAACTCATTAATGAATTTTTTCACTGGTTGTACGGCGTTATATCTTATTCGGAACTCATAAATCATAATACGCTCGACACTCTTTTTATCCAAAGTTTTCATTGATTTTATTCAAAAAAATGTAAAGTAAAAAATTTAAAGTAACCTTCTAAACGAAGAATACAATCTCATATTATCTACTAACTTTCTATGTTAAATTTCACGAATGTTATAACTAAATCGTACATCTATATTAAGAGAGTATAATCAGTCATTTCAATGTAATATTCTGCCGATAAAATTGTCACAAGTTGTCGTTTAACGTGAAAAAAGCAAATAGAACTTCTTTGAGAAAGTTCGTTATCGCACATTTCCTTCAGTCAGAAGTATGTTTACCGTTTATTTTGAAAGTGGTACAAGTCCATTATTTTCTCGTTTCGAGAAAATTAAAGGTTAGCATATTAGTCAATTCAAAAATATAAATTAATTATATCGAGTCTGGCAATGTTTCTACTAATTTATCCAATATGTAATTTCATTATATAAACTTCTTTTAGGCGAATTTAACTAAAATAATATATATTTACGTGCTGTAAATGGACTAACTCCATTTTCATAATTAGTCAATTGTAAAAGTTATTTCATTTCAATTATGAAAACTTAAATATCATTTAAAAAATATTTTGTATTAATATAATTTTGTTTATAAATAATAAGAAATAAAATAGTGTTGTTTATGTTTAACGTTAAAGATATTTACTTATTGTTAAAATATTTTATAAGTTTACCATTATTATGAGCTTATCATTAGACACTGCTTTTCATTTAGGCTCATTACATGGATTTTTTTTTCAATTATTCCATTTCCATTTTATCAAATTCTGCTTTCGTTGGTAAAATGCGAATGTAATTTATGCACAGTCCACAAGACTGCAAAAAATGGACTTACACCATTTGCAAAATAAAAGGTCCATATCCTGTCAGATGATGTGAATACTACCATCTGATTGGAGGAAAGTTAGAATAAAAAGGGGAAAAATCCACGAGTTCGGGGCAGTCAACATTAAGAAGAACCTGTCATAATAGACTGCAGTCGAGCATAATTACGACCTACCATAATAATAGTCAGTCAACGGAAGGATACTAATTTGCCAGAATAACTGGCGATCAACTGTTATGTAGAAGTAGATGCCTTTGAAGATGTTAGTCCCGCTCCGACTCTCCAACATCCGTCTCCCATTCTCCACCTATATCTATATCAGAAGAGAAGCTCTACTCATCCACTGGCCAGTATATTTAGTCTGATCGAGGTATTATTATTTTAAACATTTGTAAACTCTCTTTGTATTCAGAGGTTTACTGTACGTAGTTAGACATCGATAACGATAAGTTATCCTTTATATAATATCTCTTTATATATTTTCATTCATTAAATAACTTTTTTATTTGTTAAAAAATAAACAAAATGTAGGTATTTGTATCGAAAATATATAATTAGTATTATAAAATTAACTCCTACAACTTACTTTAATTACTAATTTTTTAGTAACTTAATGTAATTTCGTAACGACAGGTTAAATCTTTTCGTGAAGATTATAAACTGAGAAAAAATTTTTATTTCTGTTTTTACACATAAATATAAAAGTTTTTTTCTAGCAAAATATATTTAGGCTAAGTGTTAAATCTTGTATTTGTATCGAAAATATATAATTAGTATTATAAAATTAACTCCTACAACTTACTTTAATTACTAATTTTTTAGTAACTTAATGTAATTTCGTAACGACAGGTTAAATCTTTTCGTGAAGATTATAAACTGAGAAAAAATTTTTATTTCTGTTTTTACACATAAATATAAAAGTTTTTTTCTAGCAAAATATATTTAGGCTAAGTGTTAAATCTTCAATTTCTCTTCCAATTTGAAAATGCAGTCAACTAATATTCTGATATCTTAAAAAGATGTTTGCATCTAAAAAGAAAAATAACATTTTATATGAAATCTATAAAATCGAGGATATTGGAATTTTCGATGAATATTCTTTACAGTAGAGGTAATGGCAGAAAAGAAGAATCCCATTAAAACATAGAAGATAAAAAAAGTGGCACAAAGTACAGAAAAACAAATTTTTATTTCAAATTTCAATTTCAAAAAGATGAAAGTAAAGTAGACTTCACTAACAAAATGCCATATATAATTGTTAATACGTAATTGAATGGTCCGTTGACTCAATTAGCCAAAGTTTTTGATGTCGTGTCATAATTTCATTCGATAGAAATTTCAAATTTGGACTGTTCTTTTTTAACAGATATAAATTTTCTGATAGTTTTTCGAATGTCCTCATTAAAGTAAGTAAAAGCATAATGAAAAACACACAAATGTAAATTATACAACCAATTAAAACACCAGCATGTCTTACTTTATAGTAGCAAAAAATTGGTTCATATTAATCCGATTTTTCTTTTTTCAAAGCAGGATAAATCCAAAACGATAATATAACGTAAAACTAATAGTTTTAATTACTACAAAATGTCATACATCATCGATAATTGCATATAATTTATCTTTAAGAAAACGAAATGACTTTGTTAATTGTATTTTTGAATTTAATTTCACTCTTTTCACAATACTAAATATTACAGCCGCGGCCAAAAGCTACATATTACATTTGATGGAAAAACTCTTTTGTCTATCTCTATGTCATATTAATGTGTAGTATTACAGATATTTTTTCTTACTACGAAATGGCGCGAAAGTCAAATCGTGTATACTATAGTTCACTTCTGACTCGGTCATTGCAGAAAGCTCAAGTCGCGGTCTCGTATACCCGATAGAACGAGCACCAAGATCTTCCGATTTGACTTCCATTAGATTACTTTTTGTGGAGTACCTATAGCATATGGTTTATGCAAATTTAAAGACATTTAGGTTCTTCGGGAGCGTATCGTCGCAACTATTTCTTTGTGAGAAAGGACGCGATACAGCCTACACGGCAAGAGATTGCTTTTCACCTTGTCCACAGTTGTCACTGTAACTGCTGGAGCAATTTTACGTAATTTTTCATGAATTCGTAGCGAATTTCCTTAATTTAAAGCAAAATCAGGCCTATGATTCTCATATAATTAATAAAGTAACTTGCAGGAACTCGGTTACCTCTTCATAAAAATAATTATACACTAAAAATTTTCTTTATTCAAATTGTAATTATGTTATTTCAAAAGTAAAAACACGAAAACAACATTTTTTTCCTTCTTATTCCTAACACTATTTTAAGAAGTTAATTAATTAAAACGTGTCTTCATATAAATGCAAACAATTCAAAAAAGAAAACATTATTCGTGTGTAATTATGTCTTTTGTTCATTATATAACAACAAATCATTACATAATTGAAAACAATTACCTTAAATGTAAAATACGTAATAATAATAAAAAACAATCGATTGTGTCTTTCTTCCTAAACGATAATCATCATACCATTGTTCGATACATTGATTTCAACCATTTTGGCCAATACATTTCTATTTATTAACAAAGAATTCGGTTGAAAAAAATGCGGTTGCATAGACTTTTACGATTATGTCTTTCAAATGTCTTTCGATAAATTATAATTAGGGAATTCGATCCCGGTCCTTATTTCTAATCCCGGGATTTCGGGATTATACTTAGTCAATCCCGGGATCCCGGGATTATTCCGGTATTGAGGGTTAATAAAAAATAAGAAAATCTTACAGAAATCAACAAATCAAAATTTAGACAAAAATCAACATATTTTACAGTATACACCTAGCTAATTTAATCACTCTAACTAATCAGACTCAGAGTCAGACTAACCAGACTTAAAATCACTCAGTCTTCATGTTAAATTTATTCTTTTTTAAGCATCACTGAGATCTCTTTAAACTCACATAAATTGAAAAAACCTTTATGTAACAAACTATGCAAATAAACGTTGAAAATTAACAAAAATCTCTCTTAACATCGACTAAATAGACTACTTTCATATAGCAACCTAGTAAGTAGGTAGTAAGATAAGTTTCTTAGCAAAAAGTATTTAAAAATAATATTAATCAGTCACATTTTTCTTAAATATAAAGAAAACTAATCTAATAGGAACATTCTAATTTGAATTGCGAAAATATGATCTGAGAAATAACAACGCATCCTGTGTCTCATCACCAAGTCTGCTTCTCAATTTGTTGCACATATATGCAGCTGCTGAGAAAACGCGTTTAGGTTTGATGGAAGTTGGAGGAATCGTTAGTAAATACTTATAAGCCCGTTCTAGTTATAGCTTCGAGGACACGGGGAGGTTGGAAGAAAACAGTCCGGTCGACACAGATCGGGATTGTAGGAGTAAAGGCTACAATCCCGATTGTTTCGATCATTGTAAGCATGCCTTTCTAAAAATAAACACGTTAATTTTGTAAATTCGGTCTCTGTGTGAGTCTCTCAGCATCCAGCAAACCACTACTCCCAAACGTAAAAAGACTTTCTCGCATCATCCTGACAGATCACGGGCAAGGCGGGGGTCGTAACCTTTTCACCTAAGGTCGACCCCCCTAAGCGAGAGGCGTCGGGTCTATATTAACCACACTGGCAAAACAAGATGGCTGACACATTGACAGGTAAAACGCACTGAGTAGTGCTCTCGACTGCGCCAGAAAATCGATTGGCGCCCGCGAAAATTCAAAAATACAAAAATGAAGTATATTACCAAGTAACCCAGTGAGAACTGCTTGCCTATCATTTTAGTTCAAAATACAAGAAGTTTTATTCCAAGCAAGCATCGCAAGCCCGCTAGGTTAATTTCTGCTGCTTGCTTGGAATAAAATTTCTTGTATTTTATATTAAAATGATAGGCAAGCAATTCTGTTAAAAGCACTGGCACTGAACGTTTCGCTTCATGCAGTCTATTTTGCAACTTTTTTTTAAAATGATGTCAATCCCGAAAATCTCGGGATTAGGAAAACTTAATCCCGAAAATTTTGGGACTGAAAAGTGGTCGGGATCCCGGGATCCCGATTTTCGAGATCCCGGGATCAAATCCTCTAATTTATAATCCACAACAGTGTATTTTGAAATAAAATTATTTCACATTTTTCATCATAGATCATTACATAATTAAATGATATAATCATTGCATGTCTTTATCTTTGAGTATTGCACATCTATAAATCTATATCATATTAATGTGTAGATTTATCAGTTTCTCGCTTATTTTTCGGATGGCGATCTTAAAATTAATTTATTACTCATCGCGGCGCGAAATTGCCTAATTTCCTACAATGTGTGACTCTTCATTAAATGACGGGTGATGAGAAGATTAAAACTCAACATCAGACGGATAAATCAAATCAGATGTAAATTGTAATAAATTTTAGTGATTGCAACGTGGCAGTTTAACAAATAATTGTTACCTACAGTTGTCTTTCAAAATAAAAATTTGTGCAATTATTAAGTTTTATGTTTTGAAGTTTTCTTTATATTTAAAAGACCAGAAAACATGGAATGCAGAGAACTTCCCATCTGAAATGTTTAAATGAGGGATTCAATTAAGGCATCAATATTAAAATTACAAAAACAATACTTTACTTTCTTAGAAATATTACCTTTATTGGAAACTTTTTTGTAATCTTAAAGTAATTTCTGCAAGACAGACACAGGGATTCTTTACCGAATCTTTTCATAAAATTCAAAATCTAAACAGTTATTAATTTCTATTATTATATTAAATTTACACGAAAACGTAATAAACGATTCATTACATAAACATCTGTTTTAAATATAACAAACCTTTAATTTCTGTTCCAATTCGAGATCGCAGTCAGCAAATCTTCTGATGTCTTGAAAAGACGTTTGCATCTGAAAAAAAGAATTATAATGAATTTAAAATAATCTACAAATGTAATAAATTTTGGAATTTTCGACAAAAATACATTACAGCAGATGTGGAGGCAGATAACAGAAATCCCATTAAAATACAGACAAACATAAGAGTAGCACACACTAATGAAAAAAAAATTTTCATTGCAAACTTCAGTTCAGAAAAATTGGAAATAAAGTACATTAGATTCGTTTCCATTAGCAAAGTACCGTACAATATTGTTAATACGTAACTGAATGGCCCGTTGAGTTGATTGGTAAAATTCCAAAGTTCGTCGTGTTGTGTTATAATTTCATTCAGTTGAGATTTCAAATTTGGAATGTTTTTTTTTAGCAGATACAGATTTTCTGATACTTTTTCGAATGCCTTCATTAAAGTAACGTGGAGCAGAACGAGGAACAATCCGATGTATACTAAAGCACCAACGAGTAAAATGCCGAAGAGACCAACTTCAATGCAGCAGATAAATGGTTCATATTTAAAAGACTTTCCCTTTTTTAATGCAGGATAAAATAAAAAACCAATTATACATTCGAAGAATATCGTAAAAGTAACAGTTATAATTACTGCAAGAAGTTGTAGAGTATCGATTGTTGCATATAACTGATGTTTAGGAAAAGAATATGACATTTTAAATTTGATTTTCGAATTCAGTTTGATTCTTTTGACAATACTAAACATTACAGCTGCGGCCAAGCAAATAGTCGCAGCACTTACTCTTACAAATATGTCATATTCGACTGTCGAGAACCAGGCAAAGCAAGGAGTTACGTCTGATACGTAAGGAATTGTCATACATAAAACAAGAAAGGAATGTATCCAATAAAGGCATTCAATAAATGAGATGTAAAAGTTGAAAGGTGTGCGGAAGCGACCGTCAGTGTTTAAATTACGGGAGCAAGGAGTAAAAAATTCCCAGCCGTAGACCATCGAAATTGAAGTAAATGAAGAGAAAAAACACTTCAGACATATTTCTTCTTTCTGATTACCCACTGCAAAACTTACACTTGATGTGATTCTTATCATATTTTTTAAGTAAGAGTATTAAGTGCAAGAAAACCTGTCAATTAGTAGAGATTATATAAAACAGTTAATAGTCATTAGTCATGTTGTTTATGTTTCGTCAGCCATTTCAATTACACTACGTTGATATTCAGACTAAATTCAAACTTTCAAATACCACTTTTCTGTATATTGATTTATAGATGTATTGACTAAAGTGCGAGCTCTAGTTTGTTATGTGTTCTAAAAATAAAACCATCAATACTTATGTAAGCGCATCTAGTGTCTCATCACCAAGTCTGCTTCTCAATTTAACACCTTGGAACATTACCAATTTAAAATAATAATGTAATTAAACATAAAAAATACTTAAAACTGAAAAGAAATGCGTTAATTTTTAAGAGAAAGCTTCAAAGTTTAAAACTTTCATTGTCTCGCCTTTCCGCGAAATCTGACAAAGCCACAATATAAATTTTGTAATAGTAAAAACAGTAACAAATATATTTTGTTATGCAACTCATTAATGAATTTTTTCACTGGTTGTACGGCGTTATATCTTATTCGGAACTCATAAATCATAATACGCTCGACACTCTTTTTATCCAAAGTTTTCATTGATTTTATTCAAAAAAATGTAAAGTAAAAAATTTAAAGTAACCTTCTAAACGAAGAATACAATCTCATATTATCTACTAACTTTCTATGTTAAATTTCACGAATGTTATAACTAAATCGTACATCTATATTAAGAGAGTATAATCAGTCATTTCAATGTAATATTCTGCCGATAAAATTGTCACAAGTTGTCGTTTAACGTGAAAAAAGCAAATAGAACTTCTTTGAGAAAGTTCGTTATCGCACATTTCCTTCAGTCAGAAGTATGTTTACCGTTTATTTTGAAAGTGGTACAAGTCCATTATTTTCTCGTTTCGAGAAAATTAAAGGTTAGCATATTAGTCAATTCAAAAATATAAATTAATTATATCGAGTCTGGCAATGTTTCTACTAATTTATCCAATATGTAATTTCATTATATAAACTTCTTTTAGGCGAATTTAACTAAAATAATATATATTTACGTGCTGTAAATGGACTAACTCCATTTTCATAATTAGTCAATTGTAAAAGTTATTTCATTTCAATTATGAAAACTTAAATATCATTTAAAAAATATTTTGTATTAATATAATTTTGTTTATAAATAATAAGAAATAAAATAGTGTTGTTTATGTTTAACGTTAAAGATATTTACTTATTGTTAAAATATTTTATAAGTTTACCATTATTATGAGCTTATCATTAGACACTGCTTTTCATTTAGGCTCATTACATGGATTTTTTTTTCAATTATTCCATTTCCATTTTATCAAATTCTGCTTTCGTTGGTAAAATGCGAATGTAATTTATGCACAGTCCACAAGACTGCAAAAAATGGACTTACACCATTTGCAAAATAAAAGGTCCATATCCTGTCAGATGATGTGAATACTACCATCTGATTGGAGGAAAGTTAGAATAAAAAGGGGAAAAATCCACGAGTTCGGGGCAGTCAACATTAAGAAGAACCTGTCATAATAGACTGCAGTCGAGCATAATTACGACCTACCATAATAATAGTCAGTCAACGGAAGGATACTAATTTGCCAGAATAACTGGCGATCAACTGTTATGTAGAAGTAGATGCCTTTGAAGATGTTAGTCCCGCTCCGACTCTCCAACATCCGTCTCCCATTCTCCACCTATATCTATATCAGAAGAGAAGCTCTACTCATCCACTGGCCAGTATATTTAGTCTGATCGAGGTATTATTATTTTAAACATTTGTAAACTCTCTTTGTATTCAGAGGTTTACTGTACGTAGTTAGACATCGATAACGATAAGTTATCCTTTATATAATATCTCTTTATATATTTTCATTCATTAAATAACTTTTTTATTTGTTAAAAAATAAACAAAATGTAGGTATTTGTATCGAAAATATATAATTAGTATTATAAAATTAACTCCTACAACTTACTTTAATTACTAATTTTTTAGTAACTTAATGTAATTTCGTAACGACAGGTTAAATCTTTTCGTGAAGATTATAAACTGAGAAAAAATTTTTATTTCTGTTTTTACACATAAATATAAAAGTTTTTTTCTAGCAAAATATATTTAGGCTAAGTGTTAAATCTTCAATTTCTCTTCCAATTTGAAAATGCAGTCAACTAATATTCTGATATCTTAAAAAGATGTTTGCATCTAAAAAGAAAAATAACATTTTATATGAAATCTATAAAATCGAGGATATTGGAATTTTCGATGAATATTCTTTACAGTAGAGGTAATGGCAGAAAAGAAGAATCCCATTAAAACATAGAAGATAAAAAAAGTGGCACAAAGTACAGAAAAACAAATTTTTATTTCAAATTTCAATTTCAAAAAGATGAAAGTAAAGTAGACTTCACTAACAAAATGCCATATATAATTGTTAATACGTAATTGAATGGTCCGTTGACTCAATTAGCCAAAGTTTTTGATGTCGTGTCATAATTTCATTCGATAGAAATTTCAAATTTGGACTGTTCTTTTTTAACAGATATAAATTTTCTGATAGTTTTTCGAATGTCCTCATTAAAGTAAGTAAAAGCATAATGAAAAACACACAAATGTAAATTATACAACCAATTAAAACACCAGCATGTCTTACTTTATAGTAGCAAAAAATTGGTTCATATTAATCCGATTTTTCTTTTTTCAAAGCAGGATAAATCCAAAACGATAATATAACGTAAAACTAATAGTTTTAATTACTACAAAATGTCATACATCATCGATAATTGCATATAATTTATCTTTAAGAAAACGAAATGACTTTGTTAATTGTATTTTTGAATTTAATTTCACTCTTTTCACAATACTAAATATTACAGCCGCGGCCAAAAGCTACATATTACATTTGATGGAAAAACTCTTTTGTCTATCTCTATGTCATATTAATGTGTAGTATTACAGATATTTTTTCTTACTACGAAATGGCGCGAAAGTCAAATCGTGTATACTATAGTTCACTTCTGACTCGGTCATTGCAGAAAGCTCAAGTCGCGGTCTCGTATACCCGATAGAACGAGCACCAAGATCTTCCGATTTGACTTCCATTAGATTACTTTTTGTGGAGTACCTATAGCATATGGTTTATGCAAATTTAAAGACATTTAGGTTCTTCGGGAGCGTATCGTCGCAACTATTTCTTTGTGAGAAAGGACGCGATACAGCCTACACGGCAAGAGATTGCTTTTCACCTTGTCCACAGTTGTCACTGTAACTGCTGGAGCAATTTTACGTAATTTTTCATGAATTCGTAGCGAATTTCCTTAATTTAAAGCAAAATCAGGCCTATGATTCTCATATAATTAATAAAGTAACTTGCAGGAACTCGGTTACCTCTTCATAAAAATAATTATACACTAAAAATTTTCTTTATTCAAATTGTAATTATGTTATTTCAAAAGTAAAAACACGAAAACAACATTTTTTTCCTTCTTATTATTAACACTATTTTAAGAAGTTAATTAATTAAAACGTGTCTTCATATAAATGCAAACAATTCAAAAAAGAAAACATTATTCGTGTGTAATTATGTCTTTTGTTCATTATATAACAACAAATCATTACATAATTGAAAACAATTACCTTAAATGTAAAATACGTAATAATAATAAAAAACAATCGATTGTGTCTTTCTTCCTAAACGATAATCATCATACCATTGTTCGATACATTGATTTCAACCATTTTGGCCAATACATTTCTATTTATTAACAAAGAATTCGGTTGAAAAAAATGCGGTTGCATAGACTTTTACGATTATGTCTTTCAAATGTCTTTCGATAAATTATAATTAGGGAATTCGATCCCGGTCCTTATTTCTAATCCCGGGATTTCGGGATTATACTTAGTCAATCCCGGGATCCCGGGATTATTCCGGTATTGAGGGTTAATAAAAAATAAGAAAATCTTACAGAAATCAACAAATCAAAATTTAGACAAAAATCAACATATTTTACAGTATACACCTAGCTAATTTAATCACTCTAACTAATCAGACTCAGAGTCAGACTAACCAGACTTAAAATCACTCAGTCTTCATGTTAAATTTATTCTTTTTTAAGCATCACTGAGATCTCTTTAAACTCACATAAATTGAAAAAACCTTTATGTAACAAACTATGCAAATAAAC